>NW_024538977.1:0-16054 GCF_016647635.1 Suillus subaureus
CACAATGACTAACATAATAAGAAGCCATGACCGCCAGGACAGCTCTATCCAACGACTACGATGTCGATTCACGTCCCACTCCCTATCCTGACTAACTCGCGTGATGTTGCGCCACCTTCAGCACTTCCCGAGAAGGAGCAAACTCTATATGACCGTGTTCTCGAACACTTCTCTGCAGCAGAATATACGCTTCCGAATGTTAATCAGGAGAGGGTTGCACTGACAGTTGATGAAAAGTTTTGGCTGGTCGGTGCATCTTCTTATCGCACTCTTCACTTATGTGCGTCTGGTTGACCAACGATCGATACCTTGTCCAAACAGTCATATGAATGTCTTCTGAGATTTCTACGTGCTACCAACTGGAACGCAAATGCGGCCATAAAGCGCTTAGAAGATACACTCAAGTGGAGACGTGAATTTGGAATCTACGACAAAATTACTGCTGAATATATCGAACCAGAGGTACGAGGGAGCGAGATTCCCAAGTTCACGTTTGATATGTTTGATTTGAAGGCAAAGGATGGCAAAGCGTTTCTCTTCGGCTACGATGCTCACGGTCGACCTGCCATCCATGTGAGCCCCTCAAAGCTGAGTGCCGAAGAATCACCCCGTACAATCCAGTTCATTGTCTGGATGATCGAACGCGCCGTTGACCTTATGGGGCCAGGTGTTGAGTAAGTGCCCTTCTACAAATTATATTTATTTCGAAACTTATTCTAGCGTTATCTAGGACCCTTGCGGTGCTAGCAGATTATGCAGATAATACCGGGAATCCATCATTTGGTATGGTCCGCACAGTATTGGACATCATTCAAACACATTATCCAGAACGCCTCGGTCTTGCGCTCATCGCACATCTTCCCTGGCTTTTAAACACATTTTTTAAACTACTCACGCCATTCATGGATCCCTTCACCCGACAGAAGCTGGTCTTCAACCCTGTCATCAATGAGAATGGTGTTTTTCGAACGACCGAGGACGCTGAAGCATGGAATGCTGACAGCATATCACGAGTATTTGAGCCAGAGCAGCTTATCCAGGAGGGTTGGAATGGCTCCCAGCCGTTTGTCTATTCTCATGCCGTTTACTGGGAGGCGCTAGTGATGCTATGTGAGGAGAGGCGGTCTAGGATGATCGCGGCGTGGCATTGTATTGGGGGAAAGGTTGGCACTAAGGAGTGGGAAGTTAAGGTTGCTGTCAGGGACGAGACTATACAGGGGATTGACAGAGAATAGTCAGCCTCATTCCTAGACAGCAGCCAGGTTTCATTGTCTATTTGTATTCCATTTTCTTCACTGACACACTGATATGTTATTATACCGGAGCGATGTACACGCGTGCCAGGTCAGAATATAGGGCTGTCGCTTTAAGACTCCCGAGAGTTCCTTGGTATGACGTGTTGAAGCCTACCCTGGCATAAGCTAACTCTGTACATTAGATTCTTCATTGAACATTATGATTAGGATCAGTTTTACGACAGGGAGCTAGAGGCCTCTGGCGGTGAACACAACAACCCCGACCCAAATGACGTATACCCTCCCTGCCCAGCATCCGAAAAGTCTTGATCCCATTACTGCTAGTTGACAGATGCACGTTATGCTGGAAAGCGATTGAAATCACTCCAGTTCCCGTATCAAAGTCGGCCAGAAGCCTAGCTCGATATTTTCGAACACTAAGAATCAGGTGGTCCCACCGCAAACATCTGCACAACCAACAAAATTTGAAGAACACCCAAATAAATCTGAGTTCCCATGGACGATGCATCCTATATAATTGATAACCCTTCGTCGTGTGCGGAGGTCAGTGAGTGACAGATCGACATACCGTTGAGAGTGTTGGAGTCAACAAGCTCCCGAGGATAAAGCAAGAAACAATAACAAGGCTACCACGCGCAGAATTTCAGTGGAAAAGAGAACTAAGTTCATGTTATGAGCTTACCTCGCAAGCTAAACCACGTAGGTTTTTATGAACACCGTGAAACAGTCCCTGATCATACCTCTTTTCGATGGTTGTTGTAATTCATGAAATATTTTAGAGCAATCCTGACTGCAAGACCCAGTGCGAGGATTTCCCAGTAGTGAGCACCCAAATTATGGTAGACACAAGTAGGACATCTTCCTCGACGTCAACTTCGCACTGATAGGTGCCTATGAGAATGAGCACCTCTGGTACTCGTCGATGCAACGAAATCTTTCAGCCAAAATTAAGCTCACCCGTTGTTATTGCGATCGTCACTCCGTCGGCGATGTTGACAGCCAGGAATACGACAACGAGACATATCAGCACCTTTCTGGATTGCTGATACATGGTATGTACTAACCGAGTAGTCTTGATAACTTTCATGGTTTATACTATTACAATATAGCGCACCTAGGATATCTGCGAGTCAGTACAGATTTCCAACTACGCTTATAACGCAAGCTAGGTACACTCAGGCTCTCAGATACAAGAGTCATCAGGGATCGGCGTTTCATCTGTTGTAAATTAATCATATTTCATGTCGTTCTTGTGATGTGGGACTCTGCTCACCCAGATCAGTTCGACCTGTAAACCTATTCTTAGCGAGATGGCTGCTCCGGAAACGGTATCAACCTACCTCTTGGACGAACATCAGTGCTGGAAATACTATAAGAATGTCAGCGGTGTTCTTATGCTATCTTACTCACAGTAGCGGAGGCAACTGAAAAACCGTAGCCAAGCTTAGATCGAGACACGATCGTCATCATCCGACTGGCTCTCCACGAACCTATAAAATACGACATAAATGGATGACTGGCCACCAAGTGGGATCATTTGAAACTACTAGTAGGGTCAGGCCATCCGAGGATGGATGAACGAGCGACGAACTTGGTAGACGTAGCGTTCGTGTGAGACATTCCACCGTCCAACGCCTTCATGCTCAAAATCAGCGTTATGGGGATGTTAACCGTTCCTGCCATGTGATGAAACGGGTGTGAAATGCACTACCGTTGGTGTTACCTGCACTGATTTATAACCCGCAATTGAAGCTAAATGACCAAGTGGGCTTCTTGTAAAACGACAAAGAAAGGAAAAGAAAAATCAACACAATAGCAATATTTAATAAACAATAATTCATAGGCAATGCAGCAGGAGAGGCGGCATACTAACAATGATTAAATATATATATAGTGAACATAGGAACACACTCACAAGTAACATTGCATGGCATTTCGATGTCACAAACGGTGTATGCAATTTCTATGAGAAAGCAGTGCCAGGAGCAAGACGGGATTCTTGTAGTGACGCATCAATTAGGCGAAGCATCAGCGTCGGATAGCACCAATCCATGCATACGGACATGGAAACTACAGATCTAGAGGCACCCCGGCATGAAATGACCAGCATTTCGGGTTTACCATACACAAGGAAATTTCAAAAAAACACGTCGAAGGAGAGCCATTGTGCCGTAATAGCCTGCCAAGATGGATAAGACTGGTCAGATAAACCTCGGAATTAGCTACAGAATAGTGCTGACCCTTTTAGTTTGAAACTAGTAATGGAGCAATTGCTGTTTTTTGACTTCTCAGGTGGACAGCTTGAATCAGATAATTACCTAACTTGAACAGTTACGTCACGTGCATTCCATAACTTCAACCGACTTTTCCTCTTCAACCTTCTTTATCAGGTCTAGGGAGGACCATTAGGAAAACCCCGATCTGCTCACCAAGTCACTAGTACTTTTGGTGCTTCAAGTTGGGCCACTTATTCGTTTAAGACTCCAGAAAGAGCTCAAGATTACAATAACTAACGTATATATAATGTGAAACCGGGACACCCCAGAAGAGCTCTATCCAACGACTGCAATGTCGATTCACGTCCCACTCCCACTGCTCCCGACTCACTCGCAGGAGACTGCACCACCTTCAGTACTTTCCGAGAAGAACCAGACTTTATATGATTGTGTCCTCGAATACTTCACTGCCGTAGACTATACACTCCCGAATGCCGACCAGGAGAAGGCTGCACTGACAGTTGATGAAAAGTTTTGGCTGGTTGGTGCATCTTCTTATCGCACTCTTCACTTATGTACATCTGGTTGACCAACGATTGATACTTTGTCCAAACAGTCATATGAATGTCTTCTGAGATATCTACGTGCTACCAACTGGAATGCAGATGTAGCCATAAAGCGCTTAGAAGATACACTCAAATGGAGACGTGAATTTGGGATCTACGACAAAATTACTGCTGAATATATCGAACCAGAGGTACGAGGGAGCGAGATTCCCAAGTTCACGTTTAATACGAATGATTTGAAGGCAAAGGATGGCAAAGCGTTTATCTTTGGCTACGATACTCATGGTCGACCTGCCATTCATCTGAGCCCCTCAAAGCTGAGTGCTGAAGAGTCACCCCGTACAATTCAGTTGATTATCTGGATGGCCGAACGCGCTTTTGACCTCATGGGTCCAGGTGTCGAGTAAGTGCCCCTATACGCATAATATTTCTTTCAGAACTTATTTCAACGCTATCCAGGACCCTCGCATTGTTGGTGGATTATGCAGACAACACCAGGAACCCGTCATTTGGCTTGTGCCGCACAATGCTCAACATCATTCAAACACACTATCCAGAACGCCTCGGCCTCGCGCTCATTGCACATCTTCCCTGGTTTTTGAACGCATTTATTGCACTACTCACGCCATTCATGGATCCCCACACCCGGCAGAAGTTGGTCTTCAACCCTGTCATCAACGAGAATGGTCTGTTTAGGACAGCTGCTGATGCGGAAGCTTGGGATGCCGACAGCACATCACGAGTATTCGAGCCGGACCAGCTTATCCAGGAGGGTTGGAATGGCTCGCAACGGTTTACGTATTTCCATTGCGTGTATTGGGAAGCACTTGTGAAGCTATGCGAGGAGAGGCGCTCTAGGATGTTCGTGGTGTGGCATCGCATGGGCGGGAAAGTTGGTATTAAGGAATGGGACGTTAGGGTTGCGGCCAGAGACGAGACGATCAAGGCGCATGTAGATGAGGATGGTGTTTTGATGGAGAATGGCCAGCTTCAGTCGTAAGGAAGCCATACCCAAGCATTCGTTGTCAATTATTTCGTTTTTGACGTGGTAACGTAGATCGAATCTATACGCCCCTTGAATTGTTTCACAGACTTGCTGGTAAATCCAAGTTTGTTGTGCTTTTGGGATCTGTCGGAGGACGAGTATAGTTAAATTGAAGATCAACTCAGATTACAGGATGTCAGCACCAATCCATCATGTTAAAGACTTCTCACTGGTTCCAGTCTCATCTGCGCTATGACGCAATGTAGGAACGATAATGTAATATGCAAGTGCTGTGTAGAGCGAAGACGTACAGTCATTAATGTTTCAAGGTTGTGTTCTCGTCCCTCGCGGAAAAGACATTGCAGTATCTTGGCAACTAGACCAACGACAAGCTTCTTATCTATGGGCCTATAGTTGGCTCTGCACATAATGAACTGTCGTGAAAGAAGAGAAGCCAGGGAACGACACGGTTCCAGGCGGAGGCGAGATATTGTTTTATCTCAGTGCGAGAACCATTGTCGATATTGTCGAAGATTGTCATGATCCCCACACATGGCCGCCGGATGGGTTCAATGTCGGTGGTAGGTTGACTTCGCAGGAATGCAATCTGGGTCGAGGTGCATATAGAACACTGACTGCAGTATGCATAGCTCAGATGTGGACCAATCTGCAACTTGATCGCAGAGCTGCTGCAAGTCTGCTACCGAACGATTCGACACTCCCTGGACCAGCCTCTGAGTAAGTAGCGATGACAATATTAAGGACTGATCAAAAAGCACTCGCCTGTATATGCTTGGGCAGTTGTGATAGCAGTGTCGCTGAGATCATTCACTCACCACCGTCCATTTTCACTGAACAGTGAGAACTTCTCAGTGAAAATGAACGGTGGTGACTGAGTCTCTCGTAGGTAGACCAAATCGAAGGACTTGAGATTTAGTGCAATCGGCCCTCCAAGGCCTCATGTTCATACATACGCTCCTTAATTATACTCTCAATGGTCGATATCAAGGTGCCTCCCATATTCCGAGTCAGAATTTTTTG
This sequence comes from Suillus subaureus, assembly GCF_016647635.1. Classification (NCBI taxonomy): domain Eukaryota; kingdom Fungi; phylum Basidiomycota; class Agaricomycetes; order Boletales; family Suillaceae; genus Suillus; species Suillus subaureus. The sequence goes on from NW_024538977.1 coordinate 6,065, forward strand.
AACACCGACTCGAGGTCGGGGCTCGAGTAAAATTAGAATTGAATCCATTTCGTACGTAAGACCGTACGACTTCAACGTATATATAATGTAAAACTATCAGGACACCCCAGATAAGCTCTATCCGATGACTGCGATGTCGATCCACGTCCCACTCCCAGTCCCGACTCACTCGCATGAGACTGCACCACCTTCAGCACTTTCCGAGAAGAAGCAAACTTTATATGACTGTGTCCTCGAGCACTTTGCTGCCGTAGACTATGCTCTTCCAAATGTCAACCAGGAGAAGGCTGCACTGACGGTGGATGAAAAGTTTTGGCTGGTCGGTGCACCTTATCGCACTCCTCGATTTTGTGCATTTGGTTGACCCGCGCTACCCTGTCCCATGGTGACTAACAGTCATATGAATGTCTTCTGAGATATCTACGTGCTACCAACTGGAATGCAGATGTAGCCATAAGGCGCTTAGAAGATACGCTCAAGTGGAGACGTGAATTCGGGATCTACGACAAAATCACAGCTGAATATATTGAACCAGAGGTATGAGGGTGCGAGTTCCTCAAGTTCACGATTAATACTAATGATTTTAAGGCAACTACCGGCAAAGAGTTTCTCTTTGGCTATGATACTCACGGACGACCTGCAATCTATGTGAGCCCCTTAAAAGTGGGTGTCGAAGAGTCGCCCCGCACAATCCAGCTCACCGTCTGGATGGCCGAACGCGCTTTTGACCTCATGGGTCCAGGTGTCGAGTAAGTGCCCTTCTACGCATCACATTTCTTTCAGAACCTATTTCAGCGCTATTTAGGACCCTTGCGGTGTTGGTGGGTTATGCAGACAACATCAAGACCCCGTCATTTGGCATGTGCCGCACAACACTCGACATCATTCAAACACACTATCCAGAACGCCTCGGCCTCGCGCTCATTGCACATCTTCCCTGGTTTTTGAACGCACTTATTACACTACTCACGCCATTCATGGATTCACACACTCGGCAGAAGTTAGTCTTCAACCCTGTCATCAGCAAGAATGGTCTGTTTAGGACAGCTGCAGATGCGGAAGCTTGGAATGCCCACAGCACATCACGAGTATTCGAGCCGGACCAGCTTATCCAGGAGGGTTGGAATGGCTTGCAACCATTTACGTATTCCCATTGCATGTATTGGGAAGCGCTTGTGAAGCTATGCGAGGAGAGGCGCTCTAGGATGTTCGTGGTGTGGCATCGCATGGGTGGGAAAGTTGGTATTAAGGAATGGGACGTTAAGGTTGCTGTCAGAGACGAGACGACCGAGGCGCATGTAGATGAGGATGGAGCGTTGATGGAGAATGGCCAGCTTCAGTCGTGAGGAAGTCACAGCCAAGCATTCGTTGTCGATTATTTCCTTTTTGACGTGCTAACGTAGATAGAATCTATACGCCTCTATTTTGCTTTAGGATCTGTCGATCATGGCTAAATTGAAGGTCAACTCAAATTACAGGATGTCAGTACCAATCCATCATGTTAAAAACTTCCCACTGGTTCCAGTCTCATCTGCGCTATGACGCAATGTAGGAATGATAACGCAATATGCGAGTACTGTGTAAAGCGAAGACGTACAGTCATTGGCGCTTCAAGCTTCAAGTTTCAAGGTTGTTCCCACTCGCGTAATCGCGAGCTCATATCTGACCCAACATAGAAGATGAATATCGATGGACAGTGCAAGCAAGACCTGAGCAACATGAACACACGCACATTTATGGTTACGTCTGAGCGTTGGCACTGTTTCCATGTCTAATGCAGTACGTGGGCTGAATAAGACCTGCGGTGACGAACATCGATTCGAGGGTATCGCGGTTACCGAACAAAAGAATGATCGTTGAAGATGGCCCCTTGGATCTGGCCATGACGATAAGCGGCCCACGACCTCATTTTTAGAGAGACCATCGAACAGAAAGAGGTAGTGTCGAAGAGGTAGAACTGATACTTCTTCCTCATCTATAGTGATCTTGACAACGAGTCGGTCCTGATCTCGCGGATACTTGTACCGCGCAGCGGCGATCTGGCTCTGAATATCCCCCCACCTGCGCAAGACCTCGTAAGCTTCTATGCTAGACAGCAGATAAAGACTACGTTTCACGTAGTGCGGTGTCGATGAGCCTGGGTAGATTGTCAGGGAAAATGATGCGCAGTTGAATATTGAAAAGACTTGCCAACAGCTGCCTTCAAAAATTTACAGCTCCACTTGCGATGACTGTACCAGGAATCACGCTGGCATCGCTTTGAGCAGTACCGCACAACCTGACATTCCAAGCATTGCCTAAAATGAATATCTTCTGTGGCAGCACCACAGTAACACTGTTCTTTAAGTAAGTTGGTCGGCAGGAACGAAGCAACAAAGTCTGTTACTGACTCGTAGAATCTAGCCCTTTTCATCAGGTGATGGCCGCCTTATCCTTTCTTCCCTGGACTTGAGACTGGCGTATAATCGTATCTTCATCTCGACTGCAGACCAGCGCTTTCGGACGGCTTCATCTTGTATCACACCTGGTCCAAGAGCATTAGACCAGGCGTCCACATGTTTGCACGCGTAGGTCAAGATTTTGTCGTAGACGAGGTGACCTTGTACCATCATAAGAAAATTTTCGCTGTGATCATTAAAATCAACCTCCACAGGGGGTCCTTTGAGACCCATGGCTATTTCGAAGGCATGTGAGTGGAGAGCTTGATGTAACACTGAGATAGTGTCATCGGCACAGACAAGGAGAGCGGCGAGATACTCGAAAGTCCAGACGAGTGTGAGTTTGCCAAATACGCATTCCACGGCCTCTATAGAAGAAAGATGAAGCTGAATAACGCGGCAAACCAAGAAAATCTTTTCGACGGATTGTCGTAGGATAAATTCTTCCCGCGCGGCGGCGCTGTGCTTGCTTATTCTGACAATAATAATAACACAGTTCGAAAACATGTGTACAAGCATCCCGAGAGATGATGAAAGGCTTGTGACTCTATTAGGGTCCTGGGCCATTAATCCTATGTGCATGACATGTTCCAGAGCTGTAGAAACGAGTGTACCGATCTTGCCTGACACTTCGAGCATGGTGGTTACAAATGTTTTGTCGCTCATGCACTTTGCAACAAACATGAGGACGATAATTTCAAGAGAACCGGGGTTATGGTCATAGAGCGATTGATACCATGGATACTGGGCAATGATCGACACATCCTCGTATTTTTTTTTGGGGATGAGTAACCATAACTCTGCGAGCGGGTGATAAAGGGCGGGTATAGTAGGGAGGAATGCTGTGTCCACGCCGCTTGTGGTGATGCTATACTGCAAGACAGAGCTAACCAGATCGACAGCAAGCCTCTCACCGATCGGCCTATAGTTGGCTCTGCGCATGATAAACTGGTTATGAAAGAAGGCAAGCCAGAGAGCAACGCGGTTCCAGGAGGAAATCAGATATTGTTCTGATTCAGTACCAGGACGACTCTCGTTAAACGTTGTTATGATCCCGGTAAGTGACCACCGGGCGAGCTCAATATCAGTGATAGCGGCTGGAGTCGACTTTTCAGGAATGCAATCTGGGTCGAGGTGTATATAGAGCACTGGCTGCAGCATGCGTAGCTCAGGTGTGGAGCAATCTGTAAGTCGATCACAGAGCTGCTCAAAGTCCGCTACCGAACGATTCGACACTCCCTGGACCAGCCTCTGAGTAACCACCAGTACGCAGCGATAACAAATTAGTAAGGATAGATCGCAAAATGCTCGCCTGTACATCCTGGGGCAGCTGTGACAGCAGTGTCGCTGAGATCATTTTCAGTAAAAATGGGCGGTGACAGGTGGTGACTGAGTCTCTCGTAGGTAGACCAAATCGAAGGACTCAAGATCTAGTACGATCGGAGCTCAAGCTCTTAGCCTCGTGTTCATACGCTAGATCTAGCATATCATAGTACACCAATCATAGTGAGCGAAGCGCTTATCAGTGATATCGCCTTACCGGGGTTCCTCCCATATTCAGAATCAGATTTTTTGAATGGCGAGAGTAGAAAAAAAAAAAAAAAGTTGAATACATCTTGTACCTCAGACTGTACGACTTCAAATGTTCATAAGATATCCCGGGCCCGTTTCAACTTTCAACCAGTCACCGGCATCAACAACCTCCTGAGCCTCTCACAATTGAAGTATCGAGCCCAAATTGCAACATTAGACAAGTATAAATAGCTCCAATTGAAGTGTGGGGATGTGAGGGGTAAACTGTACTATCGTAAACAGGGCGAAGGCATAGTCAACCAGCGTTCGTACTACTACTAACTAGCAATGATAAAATATCAGAAGTTATGACTGTGTCATCCCTGTCGGAACGAGCTCAAGCGAGATCCGTCGAACAATGTACAATACTACTTCACACACACTGACGGTTACGGCTGAGCGTTTGCGGCACTATCTCCATGTCTAACGCAGTGCACGGGCTGAATAAAAATTGCCGTGACAAATATCGATCGTTTATCGTGATAACCGAACAAAAGAATAGTTGTCGAAGGTGGTCCCTCGGATTTGGCCAAGACGATGATAAGCGGCTCACGACCTCATTTTCAGAGAGCCCATTGAACAGGAAGAGGTAGTGTCGAAGAGGTCCAACTGATTCTTCGTTCCTATCAAGAGCGAGCTCGACCACGAGTCGTTCCCGATCTTTCGGATATTCCCACTGCGCAGCGGCGACCAACTTCCGAATATTGTCCCATTTGCGTTCTATATGGCATTCTTCTAGAGCGGCTAGCAGACACAGACTACGTTTCACGTAGTGTGGTGTCGATAAGCCTGGGTACATTGTCAGGAAATAATGCGCATCCCTGAAGGTTGGAAAGACTCGCCGACAGCTGCCTTCAAAAAATTACAGCTCAACCTATGGTGACTATACCAGGAATCACGCTGGCATCGCTTTGAACAGTACCGTACAACCTGACATCCCGCGCATTGCCTAAGATAAATTTCTTCCGCAGTACCACCGCAGTAACACTGGTAATAAGTCGACAAATCAGCAGGGATGAAGCAATTAGGTCTACAACTGACTTGTAGAACCCAGCCCTTTTCACTCGGTGATGGCGACCGTATCATTTCTGCCCCGGACCTGCACATCCCATATGATCGTATCGTCTGCTCTGTTTTGGACCAGACATCCCATAGATGTCCATCTTGTCTCACGATTGGTCCGAGATTATCAGACCAGGCGTCCACATGTTTGCAGGCGTAGGTCAAGATTTTGTTGTGAAGAATGTAGCTGAATAAGATCATGAAAAAAATCTCATTGATCTTATGAGGATCCGCCTCCACCTCTAACTCTACCTCCAGAGGTCCGGAAGGACCTACGTGTACCATTGTTTCAAAGGCATGTGCGCGAAGAGCTTGATGGAACGCTGAGACAGGGTCGTCGGCATGTTTAAGGAGAAAGACGAGGTACGGAAAACTTGAGGCGAGGGCCTGCACCATGCTCCCTCCGCCTGGGGGAAGAGACTGGAGAACACGGAGAGCCGAGAAAATCTCTTTGATGGACCGCTGGAGGATGTATGCTTCCCGCATCGCAGCATTATGCATGCTCGTTGTTGCAATAATTCCAACACAGCACGAAAACATTGGTACAAGCAGCTTGAGCTTGAAAGAGTTGGAAACTATATCAGGGTCCTTAGCCATCAATCGTACGTTCTTGACATACTTGAGAGCCGTAGAAGTGACGGTGTCAATACCACCTGACACTTCGAGTAGTATGGTCACAAAGGATTCGTTGCGAATGCATTCTGCAACCAAAAAGGAGCCGAAAACTCGAAAAGAAGCGATGTGAGCGCCGGACTGCACTGACAAGCACACTACATCCTTGTCTTTTGTTTTCAGGGCTAACAGCCACAACTCCGCAATCGGGCGATAAAGGATGGGAGTGATAGGTAGTCCTGTGGTTTCGCCGCGGTTTCCCCCAACGACTGAAACATGAAATAGTAAGCTAGTAACAAGCTTGATGACAGACGTCCTGTCGACGGGTCGATAGTTGGCTCTGCACATAATGAACTGGTCATGAAAGAACACAAGCCATGGAGTGACACGGTTCCAGGAGGAAATAAGATACCGTTGTTCCGACTCTGCCGGCGAGTCAGCACCAAAACCATCGATACGGCCCAAGGTTACAACAATCGCGAGAAGTGACCAGTAGACGAGTTCGATATCAGTGGTAGCGGCTGGATTTGGCTTTGCAGGAATGCGGTCTGGGTCGAGATACATGTAGAGCACTGGTTGCAGTATACATAGCTCGGATGTGGAACAACCTGGAAGTCGATCACACAGCTCCTCAAAGTCTGCGACCGAACGATTCGACACTCCCCGGACCAGCCTCTGAGTGACACAGAGTAAGCGGCTACAATAAACTAAGGATCGATCGCAAGACACTCACCCGCAAATCCTGGGGGAGCTGTGACAGTAGCGTCGCTGAGATCATTCTGGGTCACGGTGGTTCACTGATTCAGGGCCACGGGCGGGGCCGCTGATTCCAACCGAGTTGTACGTTGGACAGACCATATATAGAAAGTCAGAAAGAATCATGATGGATGCCGACTCGAGGTTGAGAGTAAAGATCAAGTTGAATCATTTTTTGCATACTATGATACCAAAACAACAACGTTTGAGTAGTAAATATTGTGCGGGCAGTGCTGACTCGGATGTGTATAAGGGAACGGAGCGAAAGCATGGTTAATTAAAGAGAGCAATGAACGTTACTACTAACAAACGATCAATTATGGATAATCAGCACGTGCTATGACTACGTCGTCCCCGTTGGAGGTCAATCAGTCCTTGCCCCTCCAGCCCACCTGACACAACATGGAAAATCAACGAACAAGCACAGGCAAGACCGGAGCGACAAAAATTCACGTACATTACTGATAACACCTACGCCCTAACTTCATCTCCATATTTAATGCAGTACGCGGACTGAACAAAATCTGTCGTGAATCATATTGATCGTTTGTCGCGAGAACCGAACACAAGAATGATCGATGGCCCCTTGGTTCTTTCAAGTTCCAGGACGACAAGCTTTCTACGATGTTATTTTCAGAGAACCCATTGAACAGGGAGAGGTAGTGTCGGAGAGGCCGAACTGATACATCGAGCTCATCTACACCGAGCTCAACCACAAGCCGTTCCCGGTCTGTCGGATATTGGCGCTGCGCAGCGGCGACCAACTTCGGAATATCGTCGTCCCCTTGGCACGACATCTATCTGTCTTCTAGAGCAGCTAGCAGACGGAGACTACGCTTCACGTAGTGCGGCGATGATGAGCCTAGATAGATCGTGAGTGGAAATGATGTCTTTGAACATCGGAAAGACTTGCCAACAGCTGCCTTGAGAAATTTACAGCTCAATCTATGGTGACTGTACCAGGAATTACGCTGGCATCGCTTTGAGCAGTACCGTACAACTTGACATCCCGCACATTGCCTGAGCTGAATGTCTTCCGTAGTGCCACCACAACACTGTTTTAAGAGATAAATTGAGTGGTCAGCAGGAACGAAACAACGAAGTCTGTGACTGACTTTTAGAACCCAGCCCTTTTCATTGGATAATGGCCGCCTTATCATTTCCTCCTTAGACCTGAGACTGACATATGATCGTATCGTCCGCTCCATGGCGGACCAATCCTTCCAGAGGTTTTGGTCTTGTCTCGCGATTGGTCCGAGAGTATTAGACCACGCGTCCATATGTTTGCAAGTATAGGTCAAGATTTTGTCGTGAACAAGATAGTGGTATAATATCTCGAAAAAATCCGCGCTGATATTATGAAGATTCGCTTCCATCTTCACGGGTCCAAAGGGAGCCATATGGACTACTATTTCAAGGGCGTGTGAGCGGAGAGCTTCGTGGAACACTGAGACAGGGCCGTCGGCACGTTCAAGGAGAAAGAAGAGGTACTGGAAACTCGAGGCGATGGCTTGCTCCGTGCTCCCTCTACCAGGAATAAGAGGCTGGAGAATACGGAGAGTCGAGAAGATATGTCTGATGGAGTGTCGGACGATGAATCCTTCCCGTATCGCAGCACTGTGCATGCTCGTTCCTATGGTGAATTTGACACAGGTCGAAAACACTGTCACGACTTGAATCAGCTCCACCCGGACGTCCTGGGAGGTTATATCAGGGTCCTTGACCACTGATGGTATGGTCCTGACATACTTCAGAGCTGCAGAAGTGAAGGGGCCAATACCACCTGACACTTCCAGTAGTGTAGTCACAAAGGATTCGCTGCGCATGCATTCTGCAACCAAGAAGGTGGTGACAAGTCGAAGAGAAGTGATGTGACCGAGGTCACGCAATGGCACTTGAACGCTCAACACATCTTCATCTTTTGTTTCAATAGCTAGCACCCACAGCTCTGCGATCGGGCGGCAAAGGGTGGGCCTAGTAGCGAAGTTTTGGGTTCCCGTCAAGGTCGCGGCCAGCGATTAAGCCATGAAACAGGATGCTGGCAACAAGCTTGATGACAGGCGTCCTGTCGACGGTCTATAGTTGGCCCTGCACATAATGAACTGGTTATGAAAGAAAAGGAGCCAGGGAACAACACAGTTCCAGGCGGAAAGGAGACATCATTTTTCTGAATGAACATCGATATTGCCCAAAGTTGTGACAATCCCAGTGAGGGACCACCGGGCGAGCTCGATATCGGTGGTAGCGGCTGGAATCGACTTTACAGGAACGCGATCTGGGTTGAGGTGCACGTAAAACACTGGCTGCAGTATCCGTAATTCAGATTCGGAACAACCTGCAGTTCGATTGCAGAGCAGCTGAAAGTCTGTAACTGAACGGTCCAGCACTCCCTCGGCCAACGTCTGAGCAATATAGCAGTAAGCAGCGATAGCAAATCAAGATCGATCGCAAAACACTCACAAATACATCTTGGGGCAGCTGTGATAAAAGTGTCTCGAATGAGATCATCCACACTTAAAACGGGTGATCGCTGTGCAGTGCGCACTGTCAAGCTTCAAGAGTCGTGGTCTACTAAGTCTCCCGTAGGAAGAGAATAGAAAGAAGATGGCCGTTTCTTGTTCAAACCATAGCGCGCTTATCATGATATTGATATGACCTGGATCTTATCAAGCTTCATCCTGAGAAACTTTTGAAACCGAGTCGTGAGCCAAATGAAGTTCAATTACTTGTAAGATGATTATGTGACTCAATGTCTTTCAAGCTTGAGGTGACCGTCGACGACACCATAAGCTTCTTGCAACTGAAGCGTCGAGCGCAAACTGCGACATTAGACAAGTAAGTAACTATAAGTGTATTGTGCGTGCAGTGCAGAGGTGTGCGTGGGGGTAAACGGAGCGAAAGCATGGTCAATGAACATAGCAACGATGGATAATCACTACGTGCTATGACTGCGTCATCCCCGTCCGGGGATGAACGATCTGAAGGGCCCCGTCGTGCGGGTAAGATGTAGTTCTGGACTATGCAAATGGTACGATGATGTTCCAATCATGATACCCAGGATGATGCAATTAGAAGTTCGAGGAAGTCCCGTTGAGCGCGGGAAAGTCGGTAACCCTCTGTCAGCACATGTGGGTAGGAGGTAGTGGTATGAAGCCGCTTGACGTGTAGGACAGCTGCGTCCATCGAGATAGGAGAGTAGCATGGAATACTGATTAGGCAGTTGCAAGAGTCGAAAGCATCATGCACCCTACGGCGTGGGCTGCTGCGTCGGCATGTCTCTTGCCTGACCTTGAATGTCCTACAAGAAGCGCATGAGTTCATATTACGCTTCCATATGAAAATCACGATCATGGCAGCCTCATGGGCCCACAATCAAGAATCGAGATTAGCCAAATCAGAGGCTCACCATCCTTGGCCTTTTAACGGGTCTTGGACGGACTCCATTCGACCCTGCACGGACTCCAGCCATGCCATAGATATGTTTGTACCTTCACACTCGGGTGGGTGGTAGCGCAGGGCCATCCCGAGTTCACGCTTCTTGCCTCGCATG
>NW_024538978.1:0-16029 GCF_016647635.1 Suillus subaureus
CATACAAGGAGGTGATGTTGTCAAGAATCTGAACATCCGAGTCGGGCGATGAGTCGTAATTTTGTTGAGGTGAAGTACTCGCGCTTGTTTCGATGATGCGATGAGTCGTGCTAAGGAGTAACCTACACTAATAAATGCAATAAATCTGTGTATGAATACCGTCTGTGTAGCTGAGCCTACATAGTCATCACAAGCTACATCATGGCCAGGTGTATTATCACGAATACCCTGTAATGGTACAAGGATTGCCGGGAGATTGGTATGCAGCCTACTGTAAGCTCAGTCAAACATGATGCGAGTCGTACGTCCTTACTTGTGCATATAGACAAAGGCAGCCAGGAATCCGATCTTCCAATCACCCCAAAAATAGTCCACATAAGCTCACACATGCTGTGTTTACATGAGTAGTCCTGAATGTCACGCTCATGGCATGCCTTAGCACAACTACGTAGGTACCACTCGGAGCATCAATTCAACCACGAATGTGTGGTCTGTTATTGATTATATTTGGATCTGCTTACGGGGAGGTTATGTACGATACAGGCAATTTTCGCAAGTATGAACCTTGTTTGACATGCCCTGCCCCTGGCTGCAGGGTTGCTGCATCGCGAGCACAAACGGATGAGGACCTCGCTAGAAAAATCACATAGTCTTGATGCGAAAGATGCTAAAGACGCAGCAGAAGCAAATAAGGAAGGTACGTCTTGCGTAATGAAGGGTCAGGAATTCTTCAATGAACGCATTGCAATCGTCTTCCAGAATGTCGTGAACATTTTGCGGTAATAGGTGAAGTTGGCGAGATGCCGGAAACACAACAAGAAATGCGTACCATGAGACTGGCACCAGTGGACAGAACGGGGTAAAATGTCACATTGAGGTGGCATTGTGTCTCGCAGGATGGGCTCAACGTCAGATTCGAAAGTATAAAAAAACTAAATGATCTGTGACGCAACATTGAAGGATGTCTCAAGGGCGCAATACCGCAAGGCTGTGCGCTAATGACAATCGATGCACACGAACACCGACATATGACATGAGCGGACAGCAGGTAAGAAAATCGAACAACGGACCTGGATGCAAGAGACAGTCGCTAACTAACACGCCGGATCCTGCCTTGGACTTGCATTTTACCCATCTTTAACTCCGAAAAGGCCCATCAATGATAGCAGAGTTAGAACAGTTGATCGTATACAAATCCGCACATCATAGCGAAAGGTGTACACACCTGTAGCACCGATCCCATAGGAGATGAAAAGAAGCCCCGCAACTATGAAATCTCCTGAAAGAACATTGCAGGGAGCTGAAGTTCACATGTCACCGGGCGGGTGACTGTCTATAGCCTGAGCGTTGATCAAATAAGCATGTGTTCCCACGTACCTGAAATGTGTCAAGCATAGTCCCAAAGCCGCTGATCGGTCAGAATTAAATTCCTGTAAGCAAGCTGTATTGACGACATAAAGTAGGCATTTGCCGTCGGTGACGTCGATCCCCCGGGCGTCGACCATGTCTTGCCCCACCATTGAGATGGAAGACATTGCAACAATCATACCATACCAGACGATGTGACTCATGCGAGGTCATGCTGGCAAGGTGAACGGTGTCGTGCAACTGCCCGACGAACGATGGCGTGTCATCGCATATTCGATCGAAAGACGGCTCACTGCAGTCGTGGGGCCTGGAGGTGATGACTGACGAGGTCCAAACGACAGCACTGTCGCAAGCGGAAGCAATAGTGGGGCAGTGAAGTGGAGACAGGAAAGGGAAAAGCCATCATTAAATGGGCACATTGAGCGGCCTGAGAGTGTGTTGGCAGTGTGCTGGGGTCCGAATGCTGAACGAGTCGCGAGCGGATCCAACGACGGGACAGAAAGAGTATGGGATATCTATATCAAGAGCGGTGAAACAGTCCTGGAAATCAAGACCAGCCTGAGCACTGGTTGACAACAGTAATATACTCACCCGACTCAACAAAATTTGCGACGAGCGGAGAAAGCGAGAATACCCGGCATGCAAAGACAGACGAACTGCTCACAACACCCAGCTTGGCTTGGACGCGTCAACAAAGAAACTACGTTATATTGCCTAATTAGGTTATTCGACACAGCCACTTCAGAGATCGCTATCCAATTGTCTCAGAACAACCGCCTCCCCTCCTCAGTGCATCAGTTGATAAAACAGCGCGTCTCTGGAGTCTCGACACAAAACTCCCAGTCGGACCTCCCCTGGTACAATGAGAGAGTTGAATGCGCAGGCCTTTCTGTTGATGATGAAACAGTGCTAGTCACTGGCAATGACAAAGGATATTCGGGCTATCCTCGAAAAAGTTGCCCTTGAAGACCTATTGCCTATTCAAAATGTGAGTTTAACTCTTCGGTAGAGGCCACTTTAGCTGAATCTCATTTGCAGCTCGCAGCTGAAAAGTCGTTAACAAACGTACGTCCCGCGAGCTTTTTTTTTTTGATGAATGTAACTAATACGAGTGCTGAAAATTCTAGGGAGATCATATGTAGGGTTCAGCTCAGCTTGAGGATACTCGTCTACTCATGCAGGGGTACATAACTGACGACACCCCAGATAGTGTTCACGCGGGTCCGTGACTCGTCATCATACCAACAACGATGAGATACCGCAACTCCAACAACCTTCAAGGCAAAATTTTGTTTTTCATCATGCCGTAGTCTCGCAGTTGCTACAGTACAGAACAAAGGGGTATGTCTTTCTTGCATGTTTTTCTACTCTCTGCGGTCCGACATTTTTCTGCAAGCATATGTTGCTCCGCCGTCGCCGCCGCCGCCACTGAGGCTTCATCCAGAATGTATCCAGAAACTTAAATGGTGGGTTTATGTTGTGTTGTTTTTCTGTCACGCGTCTCCTGCTACTGACCACAGTCATTGCACCACATAGAGAGCCGTTATCTCATCGCTGTATGGGCAGGTGATATAGGGGATGCACGACCCGAGGCTAAACATGGTCACCCAGGCAGCCCATGGACCCACCTCGATACTCACACCAGGTGCAGTAGGCGCGGATTCACGTCCTATCATCACCCATACGGTGATCTCGTTTCTAATTGTTTGTCTACTACATACCCGTTTGATACGCAGATTCGTAGAGACATGGCACACGGACAAATCTCAAGACGAAGCTACTTAATCGGATCTGTCGTCGACATTCCAAGGTTGTCGGTAGAAGACATCTTGCTCTCAGACTCTGAAACATTGCTTTAAAGACGGGTCGCTTGGATTTCATAGTACAGTGCAATGAATGTCTACACGAGCGAAGGAGAGAATGCCCCTTCACTTTCATTCTTTTTGAAACGTTCCTCTGGTTAGCAAATATTATCTAGTACGATGCATTGCACAAGTCTCACTCACACCGCAGGTACCTTCGGTGCCTATAACTCATGATTGCAGCAACATGATCGAGCTCATTGCGCACGCAGGGCATGACCTCGTTAGTGCTCGGGGGCTCAACTATGGCAGATCGTCAATTATGTGCGTCATACCATAACCTTTCCAGTCCGGTAAACTTTGACTTTGGTAATTCTTGATGTTATTTCTCTCGTGATTAATTCACCATTCAGTGTGACCAAACCATCCGACGACTACGCCCCACATCAGCGACGATAGTAGTAATAACGAACAGGTACAACAGCCGTTTGCGAAATACTAGGCCAGTCCTAAAAAAGAAAACATAAGTCGGCAAGAAGTTAAATCAAATTCCAATCGCAATCAATCGCATTCATACCACTGTAGAACGTTACATGCACAGAAATTCGTGGTTCCTGATCGAACATTGCAATTCAAATAAACGCCATCCCGTTTTATTTTTGACGACCGGTGCAAACGGCTATACCAACGAAGGAAAGATAGAGTGCAAACAAAAGAATGACAGGAGACGTGATGGCGCGCGCGAAGAGATAATGAGACATGAGAAAAAGGAAAGATCCTTTCGATGTGAATGCAATGAAAACTTTGAGCGAGTAAGGTTTTGGAAGGTATGCGCCGGGTACGGGAACTCGGAAATGTCATGGGCCGAGATACATGTCTAAGTTTGACATATCCTCCAGGCAAGTACTTGGTATAAGTACAAGTGTTCAACTTGAAGCTAACAGCATTCTTAGGACGCACTACAATGATTCGCATCGAGAACCAACACACATACAGCTTGAAAAACTCTTATGGAGGCACTGCTGTTGACCTCTCGGGTGGTGATAATTACTCCAGTAAGCATATCATTCTCGCTTTTAGGAAAATCCCAAGCCAGTGCTAATATTGCCTTAACTTAGTCATCGGTTATCACCCCCACGATGGTTCCAACCAGGCGGTAATGCGCTTACTTGTCATCCCACTGCGGACAGGTCGTACTGACTAGCTTTTCGGTTCTTAGTGGATCTTCCAGCAGGATGGCGACCAGAACGGATGGTTCATAAAGTCATTGCGCTCTGGAAAATATCTTGGAGTCGAAGGCTGCCCCAATGATGGCACTGCGGTTGTTGTTGTTTCGAACCCCTTTAAGTGGGATGTCAAAGACTCCGACCTTGAAAACGCTAAAGGCATTAGGTGTGCATGTCTTTCATACCGTGCATGTCTGGTCGTGATTTTTTATTTGGCAGGATATTGGCCCATGGCACCAATTTTAGCTTAGACCTCAAGGACGGAAGTTCGGCAAATCACACGGAAGTTCGGCTTCGGTGCAGCTGGCATGGCTCCAATCAGATTTGGGTACTTACCGAGCGGGTCTCCATTGAGGATCAGCACACTTACAGCCTCAGAAATCGTCAGGGAGGCACTGCTATCGACCTCTCGGGTGGTGATAACCACACCAGTAAACATTAACCTCACTCCAGGCCACAGGGGTATCGCTAATATTGCATACACATAGTCATTGGTTATTATCCCCATGATGGTTCCAACCAGGCGGTAATTTATAATCCCGTCAGGGACAGGCCATGTGTTAACTAGCTTCTTGGTTTGCAGTGGATCTTCCAGCGTGATGGTGACCAGAACGGCTGGTTTATCAAGTCTTCCCGCTCTGGACAATACCTTGGAATTGAAGGTAACGCCTATAACGGCACCAGGGTCGTCGCTGTTCCGTCCCCTTTCAAGTGGGATGTCAAAGTCTCTGACGTCGAAGGTGTCCATGGCATTAGGTACGCATAACTTTCATATGGTGGTGCATGTCTGGTCGTGAATTTATGTCGTTGTTTTTGTTCGGCAGGATATTGGTCCACGGCACTAATTTTAGCTTAGACCTTGACTACGGAAATTCGGCAAACCACACGAAAGTTCAGATTTGGGGCAGCTGGCCTGGCGCCAATCAAATTTGGGGACTTGTCGAGCATCAATGACCACGGAAGGAATGTAAGATAGAACAGCTTCATCTGGTGTGTAGTTGTTTGACAAGTAGTGATATGTTTTTTGGAGTAGTGTGTCTATGTCTAATATGTTGCACGTGTATAAGTTGTACTAAGCTCGGATAAGGTTGTGAGCGTCATGTCTGTGGTGGGTATACGAATGAGAGAGTGCAATCCTGTGGTAAATGAAGTGGCACTGCAGCTCGTGTAAACTTTATCTCCACTATACACATACTTATAAAAGCACCTAGTAAGTAATGGATATTAGAGAGACGGTTTAATTTGATTGTCTGTGGTAACACACTGCAATTAAAAGGAAGCATTGATCGCGGTCTACAGGTCCTGATATCTGGGTCGTCTGTATGACCATTACATGGGTCTATCAGAAAGTTTTGATCTGAGAATAAGTATATGTCTACCTGAACGTTACTCTCGGAACCGGGAATACACGATACACCATCATCTTTTGGACTCCTTGCCAGGTAGTTATTTGCGCCAGCGAATGGCAGACGGGTACTCTTGCAATTCCACCACCTCCCTCCTCTTGCGTTAGCCCTTCACAGACCCACCAATTCTGGATAACGATACCAGTAGTAAGTGATAGTGGCCGAACGGGATAACACCCCTAGATGAAGACTGGGGTTTGTGATATGCTGGAAATAGACACACAGCGACTGATCGCCCGCCCGAACCGGAATAGAACGACTAGAAGCCCTTTGGCCAAACTTCAAATTAAACATCCACCATCCCAACTTACGGTTTGTCTCTCTCATCGGTGCAGCAGCGTGAACGCGCATTAACATTGGTGGCTCTCGTGAGTAATACTTTGGACTGTTCTACCAGACGATGTCGAGCATTCGTTCACTAGCGGATCCTAGCAAAGATCTCCTACAGATCTCTGAGGACGTCGGTATACATAGTCCCAAAGCCGACCTTGGTCAGAATTAAAATCCTGTAAGCAAGTTGTCTCGTAAACAATGCCTGGCACGCCTGTATTGAGGACATGAAGTAGCCCCGCCGACTCACCAGCCATTACCAGATAACCCGTCCTAACCAAAAGACCGCACCACATTTCTCGTGCATACATAGCTCACGACCTGCCGTCGCTGACGTCGATACGCTGAACGCCGACCATATCTTCCCCCACCATCGAGATAGAAGACATTGCAGAAATAATACCATACAAGATGATGCGAGGCCATATCGAATATGTAAGAGATGTTGTGCACCTGCCTGACGAACGACGACGTATCATCACATGTTCATATGACGGCTCACTCCGACTATGGGATCTGGAGAGCGGGAAACAGATCGGCAATAACTGGCGAGATGGTGTGGTTAAAGTAAGGGTGGTCATAATAGCATTGTCTCCAGATGGCAGCACTGTGGCAAGCGGATGTGATGGTGGGACGGTGAGGTTGTGGGATGTCAAGACAGGAAAGGTCATTGACAGACGGACTGAGCATACCGAAAGTGTGTTGTCGGTGTGCTAGTGTGCAGATGGTGATCGAGTTGTGAGTGGATCCTTGGACGGGACAGCAAGAGTATGTGATGTCAAGAGCGGCGAAACAGTCTTGGGCCCAATGTTGACCAAGAGCCTGTGGGTGTCAGCGGCAATATACTCACCCGACTCAACCAAATTTGCGACGGTGGGATCCAGCAGAGTACAAATCTGGGATGGCAAAACGAGAGAATTGCTCAAGAAAAAAGAGACAGGCGAATTGCTCACAACACTCTAACACGATCATTGCGTTAAGAGCTTGGCCTGGACATCAGATGGAAAGAAGTTTATCTCCGTTTTAAATGGCCTAATTAGGATATTCGACACTGCCACTCGGGACTAGATCGCCATCCTCCAGGGTCACACAGACTTTGTCAACGCCATCACCTTGTTTCAGAACGACCGCTTCCTTGCAAGTGCATCAGATGATGATACAGCGCGTCTGTGGAACCTCGACAGAAACCTCCCAGTCGGATCTCCCCTCCAGTACAAAGGGAGAGTGACGTGCTTAGCCCTTTCCACCGATGGAAAAGTGCTAGTCACTGGTTAGTGGCGATGTTGTTTGCGCATGGGACATTCACGCTATTCTCAAGGAAGCTGACCTTGAAGACCTATCAATTACTGGTACTAATATTGTAGGTGTTAGCATATCACCAACTCTCTCACTGACCATGTTTGCTGCTCAAACAGAACCTCAAGCGGGCCAGGAATAGAGCGCACCCCCCGCTCCTCGCTTAGCGACAACTCATTTTTGGAGGTACATGATGTGTTCCCAAGTCTTCTCATCCATTAAATAACAGTAGCATTCCAGGCTGGTACCACGCGATGTCACGATGAGTTTTGGGGTGTCGATGAACTTTCACCACGATTTGTTGACGGCATGGAAGCCGATGATGATGTGCGTCATCCGTATTTCTGTTAATGAGTTCGTATTTAGACCTCTGTGTTGTCAGTCCTCCGCAACGGGTGGTGCCCACCCTCACTCTTCTGCAAGTGCATTCCTCGCTCGCCTTGCCTCGCTTCTCTGCCGCTTTCGACCCAACAATGCTGAAGCGACCGGACTTTCCCAACCCCAAACGCCTTCGGTGTTACATCCGCGGGTGCTCCTGGGCCATCTGTCCTCACTCTTCCATCGCCCTCCGCCCCAAAATAATAGAGCAAACGAACCTCAGCAACCCTCCACACCTTCAGGGTTAGATCTACACGCTCTCTTCGCTCGCCTGTCCTCACTTTTGCCCCGCTCATCACACAACGAAGGAGCCGAACCTCATTCCACAACGTCTTTGAGTTCACGTCCAGATGCACTCATTGATCTCTTGTCCTCACTCTTCCGCTTTCGACCTCGCGCCGGCGAAGAAATCGAACTCTCGCAACGCACAATGCGTCCTCGTGTTGTCGAAGTACTTGCAATGCGGGACAGGGATGTATGTCCTTCTCCGGTATGCGATAGAAGTCCTCGTGATCGATATTCAACGATAAGCACATGGATGGCTGGCCAGGTGTACTGCAACGCACCGGAGGAACCATGGTAAAAATTATACCGAACGGGGACACGACTTGATAAGTAGGTAGTAGGAAGTCAGCACGCGGGCTAGCTTGGGCGAACAGAGTGATCTTACCCCCGATACACATTACATATATCACTCAGTCGTTGAAAAAAGTTTCTTGGAGTGGTCAAACGACATTGCTGTACTTACTGAGTCTGATGTACAACATCAAGCACTAGAGAACTAGATCATCCATGAGTTCGAAAATCTTCTTAAGAGACAAGACGACTGACCCAGTTCATAGAGTAACAAAGCGGCGTACTCGAAGATGTTATTCCTCCCGCATAGGAAAAGACAGTTGCCCGGATTTGCTGTTCACCCACCACGAGCATGATTGTCACAAAAATCAAAGACCACGTCACAAACGTATACTATCGGGGTCGTGTTTTTGGAATCAAAGATCAGAGTGTCCGATATGAGACAAGAGACCACGAAACAAACCCGGTAGTGCTTTGGGTTCAAGCTCTATATGGTGAGAGGTGAACGAGAAACATGACTTCTCCATATTCTCATAGCACAATATTGACCCCTAGGTAAAGAATGGTCCTGCGCAGCACCAAGGAGAAGACTTCCTGATAATAATCATTCGAATGATTAAATGCTGCGATTCCTCTATGAAACTCTACGAAAAAGTGAGACTCCATGAGAGATTGTGTTCACCTGGGTTAATCGTTTGATGTTTGATGTGCGTACCACATATCACAAGTCCTGCGTTATATTACTCCTGGGATTATAAATCCGAGGCTCTTGTTTTGAACACTTGACGTGCAAGTCACCTCGCAACACCCAACCCCTCCTCCAAAAACTCTGCAAACGCACGTCCCACACCTTCCTCTCCCCACTCCACCCTCCCCTTTTCCGTACTCCCCAATGTCACAGCTTTCCGGCGCGCAGCCACAAATTGGCGTTTGAGCCGCTGCAGCTCTGACAACGTCAGTGCACGATACGGAAGTGTTAAGCGGACGCGGAGAACAGGGCTCTCATTGGCACTTGTATTCGAACCAGGTTCGAGCGCATTGATGGTGAGGACGATAGGTCCTCCAAGCGGGGCAGCAGCCTGAGCAGCCATGAGCGAAGAAACCAGTGCATTTGTCGTATGCTCCAGAGTGCGGAGGGCGTCTGTGGGTGCTTTGGGTGTTATTTGAGTGCCGACGTTTGGAGGTTTGACGATGCCAGTTGTGACTGCGTCTGATATGCGTTCGAGTGGGGGAGTTGGGTCATCCCAGGGGATGGTGAAGAGTGGGGCGTCCCAGCGAACCATGGACGAGGGCTCTTCGAAGCGCTGGATGAGGGCGTCTAGGCTGTTGGGTGTATTTCGAAGTTAGAATGGGGTGGGGGAAAATGGAGAGGGGAAAGACGGACGTTTGGGGTTTATATCTCTTCCCATCTCCTCGTTCATCGTTCCACTTCCGACATTGATCAGGCGTAGCGAGGACATAGACCTACTTTTCTCAATTGTGTCAGTTGTGCAAGTGAGAATATCGTGATCTATTACACACCGTAGCAACCCTTATGCCAGCCTCCCGGGCCTTGCAATATAACTGGTATCTAAACCCCTTGATATAGTTCATCCCGTCTACGATGAGGATCGTGTCTCTGGCAATGTGTCTTGTGATAGCGGTGAAGAGAGCCGCGCGAGCAGTCTTTTCTTGAAGGGAGTCTGATTGACAGTCGGGGAGTCAGTCTACAGGACAGAAGAAGCTGGGGACAATACCGTCATATGATGCGCGGTCAACGGCCAAATCATCGTCTGAGATGACTTTTACTTTGAGCTGAGGGCTCGAAGCTGATGAGAGGAAGTCGTGGACTTGGGCTGCACGGGTTGATTTTCCAGAGGAGGGGTAACCTGAGATGGTGATGAGTGCCATTAATGAGCCAAAGATCACGTTTTCGGGATCTCCGGTACCAGGGTGTTACGTAAGTCATCTTGATCTTGTTGATGGCTCATCACCGACATCTTCCTTCAATATTTCAGCTTGTTAGCAACATGCAGACAGATAATTCAAAAGTCGATATTCCCCCGTTCCCAGATGTCGCCGATTCGATGCAAAACATCGCAAGTGCCCAGTTTTATAACTGATCACGTCTGATAATAATTGCTCGCTTCAGCTGGTACGTTCACAAGTGATCGTATGTCTACTATTCTAATGTCACGAACGTTATGTTAACGAAGATGACAAGATTCCGAACCTTGAAACTCCATACCAAAAATCGACCACTCTACCATCGACCTTGAGGGCCAGAGCGTCATCGCCCAGCCCCAGCAGCAGTTGGACGCAGTTTTGCACGAGATCTCAGACCTGGGAACCGTAACAGATGGAATGAAAAATATTCATCAGCAACTCGTTGAAAAGAAGGACAAGATCACCCAGTCGATGAATCTTCACAAAGGGCTCCTATCACCTTTGTGGCGCTTTCCAAATACACTCCTCTCTGAAAATTTCCACCACTGTCTCCCGGACACTGATCCAAAAGCCAGTTACTTTTCACCTCCATCGAGGCTCAAAGCTCGAATGCTGTTGATCGGAGTATGCCGACGATGGAGGGAGGTTGCAACAAGCACACCCAGTCTATGGTGCAGGTTGCACGTGGTGGTCGATGATACAGATTGGCAACGGGCGGCTTCCTGCTATGACTCATGGCTCAAGTGGTCACGGGGACTTTCGCTATCGTTAGTAGTCAAGTGCTACAAGTACAATCATTTAACCGCACTACGGCGCTTCCTTTATCCTTACATGAATCAGATATCATCTTTCTCTATATTTTTCTACTCCGCCGCTGACAAACCTGAACTTTTCTTAACAGACCTCCCAGCACTTGAGAAGCTGACCGTATTCTTCAATGTTCATGTTGCACCAGCTTCTGTACTGCAACTTCCGTCAACAATGCGCAGGTTCACGGCTATACTGCCGACGTTCAGCGAATACCAGCGCAATTATTTAGGTTCCATGTGGGACCGACTAACACATGTCGGGGTTGGCGCAATATCTGAAATGTATTCAGTCATCGAACTGCTCCAACTATGTCCCAACCTCTCCACGTTGACAATACGCGGCGTATTCCTCGATCAAAGGACAGTCCCAGAGGCACTCACACACTCCAGACTTCAATCCTTACGAATCTGTCATATAAATCTTGGGCGCGAACTGTACAGCGGGCCTTTAAGTCGACTGCTCAAGGTTCTATCACTGCCAAATTTGCACTTCCTTGAAGTTCGCAGTGATTTCGCTTGCAGTGACGTAATGCAGATTCATTATGAGTTGAAGGCATTATTGGAACGGTCAAAGTGTCCCCTGGAGAGCCTGATGTTCGGCAGTGAGGTGGAGATGGCAGATGAGCTGCGAGCAGAATACATTACCCTGATTCCTTTCCTCAAAATGGGAATAGGTGAAGAAAGAACATTTTACGACTTCCGGAGACGATGTTGCTTTTTCATAAAGCCTAGTATCACTTCATTTTATTGTACTCAATAATTTTATTTTACTCTTCAGTCCAAGACTCGAGGGTCGTCATCAGGACGGGCACTGTTGACTGTCTTGTGCCAGGAGGGTTCAGAAAGACACAAGCCAAAACGGTGGCCCAGTCAAATTGAAGGTTGGTAAAATTCTGGATTAGGACTAAGAATGCTCTTGCCAGCCTATTCGTTGAGTATTGTAACGGACTAGACACATTGTCAGGCTCCGTCCAGCGACCCCGCTACTTGGTGCAGTCGTAGGATAGTCAATAATGAGAAAACACGAGTGAAAGACATGGAGAACGAGAGAAGAGTACATACGAACCAGAAGCAAAGATGAAAAATAGGTGTTCACATGCTGAAGTATTAATGACCATCGGCATGTGGGGGAGATGCACAACAGAGAAAAAGTACGAGACGGGCCCACAACGGGATGGGTCGTGACCGTGCGCTTGCTGCCCCTGGTGTCGTAGGACTAGTAGTAAGAGGTGTTGTGGGCGTTGATGAATCGGTGGGCTGAGTCTGGGATGACGGCGCCTGTGCCTGGCCTTGTGATTGGCTTCGCAGTTGCAGCATGTATTTCGCCTTTTCATGTTCTGGTCGCGGAGAAACATACAGTGCCTGCAAAAGAATGATCAAATCCCAGCGGTTAAAAATTTGCCCAAAGATACCTGTTTGTCCCGTACTGCAGCAACTTTGACGGCATCAGGACCGCGACTAGAGAATATAGCTATTCTTGAATGTTGCTGGACTCCGATTACTTCGCCAGTGGGAGAGTGAGAGCGATGAAAGAGTGATGGAAGGTGGCCGAGGAGCGCGCGTGAAGTCCCCATAGATGATGGTGCGATAGCGGGATGGGGGCGACGAGCAGAGGAAGGTTGATGGGCACTACGCGATACAGAGGACTGGGAACAAGAGATCAGAACACGAAGTGATTCAAAAAATGTCGATGACGCACATGAATGTTGCCTTGCATGCCATCGAAAAACCCTAGTGGTACTTGACCAGCATTCCTGGACTGAGCTGGACGTGTGGCATCATCCTGGCATAACGAACTTGTGTAAAATGAATGAAACGAATAAGAAACACGTCACGTACGTTTATTAACGACTTTCCGGGTATGACCTGCGAGTCAGTTAGAGTGGTCTTGACTCTTTACCGACGAATTAAACTTACATCAGGAATGGACAACAGATCTTCGAGGCCAACTTCTTTGAGAATGGCATAGATATCCCATAGGTACACTTTTTTGTCCTCGCAAGCAGTGACTAGTATCTTTCCATCAGCGGAAAAGGCCAGACAGCTCACGTCCTTGTCGTGCTGGAAGGGTGGACACACTGGGAGGTTTGTGTTGAGGTTCCACAAACATACTGCTTCGTCCCATATTGATGTACTTGCAAGAAAGTGGTTGTTCCGAGCCAAGGACAGGTTGAAAATGTGACCCTTGAGAACGGCAATTTGCTCCCAAGTGACCGTGTCAAATATCCCAATGGGGCCCAATGACCCGGAGAAAAGCTTCTTTCCATCTGATGTCCAAGCTAAGCTTCGAACTGATTGATCCTGATGGAGTGTGCTGAGTAGCTCGCCCGTCTTGGCATCCCAGATTTTTACAGCGTTCTCATTTTCTCCGCCTGTCGCAAATTTTGTGTTGTCGGGTGAGTATGTTACCGCCCACACGTACTGATGACTGTTCTTGATTTCCAGGACGGTTCTGCCAGTTTTGACATCCCATACCCTTGCTGTTCCGTCCCATGATCCACTCACGACTCGCCCGCCATCTCCGCTCCAGCACACTGACCCCACATTCTCAGTGTGACCTATCCATCTCGCAATTACCTTGCCCGTCTTCACGTCCCACAACCTCACCACCCCGCCATTGCTTCCGCTTGCAATGGTCTTACCGTTGGGAGACAACGCTATATTTTTCACGTCTGCCTTGTGCCCCTCATCTCGCCAGGCGTCGCCAATTTGTGCGTCGCTCTCCAGGTCCCATAGTTGGAGTGAGCCATCTGCTGAACATACGACAACGCGTCGTCCGCCAGGCAAGTGCACGATATCGAGTATTTGGCTGGCATGGCCTAGCATCGTCTGGCGTGGTGTGATTGCTGGCGCTTTACTGGTTGAGGATGACATGGTCGAGCCTTAACTACAGCAGATGGTGGACAAATTGTACGAGCAACAGTTGTCTGATAATGGCAGAGATGGCTGGTGAGTTGATGGACCTATCATTCAATCAAATCTGACGAAAATGCTTACAGGATTAATTCAGTCCTGATGCGCAGGATGCCTTCGGGGTTATGTATGCAGTCCAAGTACCTAATTTGAGAATTCGCAAAATGATATCCAAATCGCTGGTAAGCAGATGGTCAACTGTACAGCACAGAGTATCACTCACGAGAAGCACTTGTTTAGACCAACTCAGAAACAGATATGTAACACTACACTCGCCTGTAAACTGAAAAAGTGGACGTTTGGTTTGGAGTCTGGAATATGGCATCCATTCTTTTAAGTCATGTATTGCGGTGCGTATTCCATCGGACATCCTCGTTCGCTTCACAGCTTAAGTGCTGTGCATTTCTTCCAGCAGATTTCGAACTCGGATGTTGCCGACTCTTCTGTATGTTTGTAGGCAGTGCAGCATGGCGCTGTATCTCGAAGCTTGCTGTGCTCGTTGTCATTCTTTATTCTGATGTGATCTTGCCCTTCTAGCCTCTCCTTCGATGCCGATACTCCACATTCGTGCCGGGTGTTGCCAGGGTGAACTCCGTTGGATAGTAATCCTATCTAGCGGCACCTTTGTGCTTCTCAACCTCCAACCCGCTATCATTACACTCTGTCCGGGTTTTACATGAACTTGGTGTGCAGGTAAATCACGTCCGTTGCGACTTCAACATGAAGCTGACACCTCTTTCGGTCTACGAGATGCAGTTAATTTTGACTGTCATGGTATGAACAAGAGTGCAAGTATGATGTTTTTACAGACAAGCAATGCAGGCCAAGAAAGCCCTAGCCTTACGACCTCATGGGTAACGTGTCCCGATCTCCGCCTATTTTGCTCAAGGAAGAGGCGCAGGCGCCAAGCCTAATCTGAAAAATGAGAACAACTTCCGCATCAACGGTGTCCAGAACACTTCCACTAGTGTCCCAGTTTGGCTGCAGTTACTGAGTTGTGATATGATAGCTTCGGATCTGGTACCTAATGACTCAGTATACACTCTTCCGTGGGACGAAGATATTGGAACCCTGATAATCCCCCAGGTCGCCCTGTGAGTCCTTTTCATAATCGGTTATCCCTATATGTATGCCCTTGATTGACAACAGACTGACCCTTTATTCCACCTCCATGGGGTACGTCTTGACATGTCATCTATGTATGTACATCCCGTTGACTAACAGATGGTTTATAGCACAGCTCCGCTGTCATCAGAAGTGCAGGAATTAGCAGTTATAATCATGTCAATCCCGTCATGCGTAATACCGTGACTACTAGTGTTACTGGTAACTACGGACTGTCCGCTTCATGATGATCATGGCCATTCTCACATGTTGGTCCTGGGCTAATTTTACTTTCCTTAGATGTACCATCCCCGATGACCGAACATGGACTCAATACGCCGTTAGTATACTTAATTTCACTAGCACCTACACCGCGGGTTACGCCGGCGATACCTGGTGATATTCGCAGTCCCTTGCATCCTTCCGTCGTCGATCCTCAGGTATGCATTGATCGTCCTTGCATCTCGTTCCACAGTCCCTAGCTCTGTAGAATAGGAATACTTGTGACCTATTATAGTCTATATCTTGACTACCTTCTCTTCGCAGATTACCCAGAATGACAACAGCGCCTCCACAAACTTGCAGACGCGTCTCACTTGACCTCGGTAGCCATCATGATTCATGCCTTCGATCGCAACGAGGTCACACAGCTTTCATGCCGCAGATATTTGATCACAACGAGAGGCCGCTGGAATGCGTGCCACCCAACGAATCAAATCCTACTCGTATACGACGGTATGGTTCCCTGAACTACTGAATTATAATAAAACTTAGCATATCAATTTCATCTCTTAGTGTGTGCAATGTAATTAGATGTGCATCAATATCCTCTTATGATAAGCGACGTGGCGCACGTGACGGTTACAACCTATGGTGGATGTTTGGTTACACTTCG
>NW_024538979.1:0-16018 GCF_016647635.1 Suillus subaureus
TTCAGGGACAGCTGTGGGAATGGTGAAACGATGCGCTTAGAGTACACGTATGAGGCAAACGGCAAGGAGTTGACTCCGGCAATTCCAAGAAGGGGGCTGGCCGTCCCTGAAGCAGAATAAGTTTTCGGAATAACGCAATGCATCATGTCTAATGTCAACCTTTGTATAACGCGAAGAAACCTTCCTTTCAAACAGTTTGTGCAAGAACATCCATAGATCCTTTCTAAGCTGGTCGTGAGGCATCTAACTCTGAGCCTATGTATTCACGTACAAGCATTCCCTCTGCAATTTATGGTTCAGTATTAGATATTTGACCAAGTGTCTCTTCTAGTTTGTGCTTTGACCGAATGCCTGTGAGCTCGGACAAAGTAAGGAGGGTTAGAACAGACTGACTTGTGATATCCGCATCTCTCTAGACAAAATTGAGAACATCACCGTGAGACGGTTCATCTGGGTATAGAGAGGTTGGCATTTTGGATGTCGTGGTAGAAACGAAGTCAGAGGTCATAAGAACCTTTTCGAATTCATGACGGAGAGCTCAACAGATGTCTTCAAAACAATTTTGCTGTAGGTGAATTAAATGGAGCTTGGATAAACGGGGAGTTTCGATTGCGCCATCTAACCACTTCATATGCGTGGAAGTCGGCAAGATGAATCATATTATGTCTAAGTGTATGTGACGGAATAAGCCGAAAATGTAGCGCGCACCTTTGTATCTCCTATTGCGAGAAATAGCAACGAGGCGTTCGCCTAACCTCTCTCTCGCTCATATTCTTATTAACAACACACAGTTATATGGTTGTGTCCCATGAGCCAGTGACTAGCACTGTTCCATCAGGAGAAAAATCCAGCGAGGTGATATAACGGGAGTGGGCTTTGATGGGTTGGGTGAGCGATTCCCCAGTTTCTCCATGCCAGGCGATGACCTCTCCGTCTCTATCACCGCTTGCTATCAATTGCCCATCTTGTGAGACAATCAATGCCCGCACCCCACCGCGATGCCCTTCCATATTCTTCAATACAACACCTGTCTTCAAGTCCCATAGCCGAAATGTCCTGTCGCCCGAGTCTGCGTGTATTGTGCGTTGTATGCTGCTTCGTTCCGTCAACTAGCCTCGTTTTCACGGACGCCCAGGACATGAAGCCTCCACACTTCCATTATCGATACGGCAACAATGCTCTATATTGTCATACCCGCTGTTCCTCAGGCTCACAGAGCGCGGCCCATAAGATAAGCCTTTGAATATTCTGTATCCTCCTCTTAAGGGTCCATACTAGTCGAACGGGTATGGTGCCTTCTGCTCGCATCGCTCGGATTGCACAACTACCAGGGGAGATGACTCACCATTAGTCTCACAATCTCGTCTGACAACCTAATATCTGACATGCTCCCCCTGATGGTGGGCCAGATCAAAAACATGATAAATTGTCACTGATAGTGCCATACCGTAAATAAAGTGAAATAAAGATTAGTCGATCATGATATCAGGTATAGACAGTAAGGTATCAGAAGTGTGAAGTCAACATCTACTCTATTCCAAGGTATATTACTTGTAAAGCCATGTCACAATCTGCTTATCTGCTGATCATTCTCTGGCGCATAGGGCCAATCCGAATAACCTGTTGGTGTAAGATTACCGGCCATGTACCATGTTGCTTGGTCACCCCGCTCAAGCGCGATGTTCTTTAGCAGACGGAATGGAAGATCGGGCTAGGAAAGGCGGCACGTCAGTCACTGCCAAGTCCGGGGGAAAAGGCTCACGTTTGGCATAAACAACCTTCCGAATCCAATAAGCCCGCCTTTCCTGTCTACCGTCTCAATTGCGCTATTCCGTGTATGTCCGTTTGTGCTGATGAATGCGCTGCCTTCGACCCCATCCCAGATATCACGGATAAAGTCGCTGTTTTTTTCAGCAGTGACTTCGGCAGGCATCGGCTCCACGACGTGGATGTACGCGAGTTTGTGTTTCCGCAGCTCCTCAACCAAGTAGGAGAACTGAGGTTTGGGATCTGCCATGCCCATACCTTCACCACAAATCAGCTAAATGAAGATCGGCACTATTATATGATCCACGTACCACTGAACACACCCCACGGACTTATTCTGAACGCTGTCTTCTCAGCACCAACGGCCTCCACAACGGCATCGGTTACTTCAAGTGCAAACCTTGCCCGATTCTCGATGTTTCCGCCGTATTCATCTGTACGCTGGTTGGTAACGTCTTGTATGAATTGATCGATCAAGTAGCCGTTCGCGCCGTGAATTTCAACGCCATCGAAGCCAGCTCGAATTGCATTTTTTGCGGCAGTAGTATACGTGGCAACGTACTCTTTGATTTCATCCCTGGTGAGTGCGCGTGGCACGTCTGTTTTTCCCGGGATAGCGATGGGTGAGGCACTGACGTAGGGGCTATTGTTCTCTTTGGCAAGGACGGCTGTTTCTGCCGCACGGCCGAGCGCCCAGAGTTGTAGGAAAATGAAAGAGCCCTTCTCGTGAACTGCTTCTGTTACCTGCAGTCGAGGATGTGAGTCAGCTCTCATCGATCTCATGATCAAGCAAGATACAACATACCTTTTTCCACTCCTCTACATGGGCATCGGTGTATATCCCAGGGACATTATCGTAACCACCAGCTTTCTGTGATATGAATGTGGCCTCTGTTACAAGGAGAGTGCCGGGGGTAGAGCCTCTCTGAGAGTAGTACGCTGGTGCTTGTGGGCTTGGGACATGATTTGCGTGTGCACGTAAGCGGGTGAGTGGGGCAAGTACGACGCGGTGCTGCAAGCCGATGTTGCCTATGCGGATAGGAGAGAAGAGTGCGGAGATCGAAGAAGACATGGTGATCTATGAGACACAAGGTATAAAATGCTTGGAATATTGGTATTGATGGGAGAGACGGTGATCCACGCTCGTGTGTTTTATAGCCAACTCTCCCTTCAAGATGGATTTGTCAGGTTGTGCACCGGTAGAGAGTACTTCCGGCCATCCTCGATGTACTGAGTAACGATGGCGTTCGATGTGAGATTATCAATTACAAACATTTCACAGCTTTTTTCATCAAACTGCGGCTGTTACCATTAATGTCATCAACCAACCACGTCTGTCATCCTTGGCTGACAAAGCCCTGGCCGAGACATGCCCGTCGTTGAACTACTAGTAAGCAAGCTCAGGACAGGCCCATCATTGACGATGTCCTGCTACTACCATTATCCCCACAGCTGTTCGACGAACATGGCACGTACGACTTACTACGACGTTGATTAACATTAACGTTAACTCAGGTTCACTCTTTGACATTACCGTCATCCTCTTGGCTCGCCTTGACTATACTGATCTCGAGCACTCGCGATGGTCGGCGCAAGTGACATCCTCGTTCCTGGACAGCAGGCAGGAAGACAAAGAAGACAACAAAGCCAATGAGTCACGACAAATGTGGCATCCAGGGTGGTTGGGACTGCCAACCCGGCTCTACTTGTAATAGTAACAATATGTTTTGCTCCCTTCTGAAAGACTGAATCTATCCGTTTTTGTCACCTGGTTCAACGGTGTCGAGAAGTTCTATATATTAGTGGACTGAAGCAGTTAACATACCGATCATGATGGAACCGGGCATATGACGGGTTCCCGTAGTCTCCTCTTAAGGGATGGGATTACAAGTACTTCCGATAGCACCGACGACCATATCTACATCGAAGACCATCTGACACGTTGGGCAATGGGTATTTATATTCCCGTGCGTCCTCATGAGTAGTCCTTAAGTGTTATCGTCAACTACGTGGACACTCGCTCACGCTGCCTCTGCGATGGCGACTTTCGGCAAATCCTCCTTTGACACCGCCATTTATGCGACTTTCAGACCGACCTATCCTAGGTCCCTCTTTGACTTCGTATTCCGGTACCACGAGCGCAACAAGGGTGCAAGATGGGACAGAGCAGTAGACCTAGGTTGTGGGACGGGTCAGTTCTAGCTGTATTCAATTTGAAGGACTTGAACTATTGACATTCGGCATTCCAGGTCAAGCAACAGTCGAGCTCACACCATTCAAGCGCGTCACTGGCGTCGACCCAAGCCCTAAGATGATTGAAGTTGCTCAAGATACTCTCAAGAAGACGCCAGTGAGCACTGGTCAATATGAGTACATTCAGGCGAGCGCAGAGAGTCTACCATTCTGGAGGATAGCAGTGTGGATCTAGTCATTGGTGGTGCGTGTGTTAGACAGGATAAACTCTCATACTGTTTATTTATGGTGTTTGTGTGGTTGTAGCCCAGGCAGGCCATTGGTTCGATTGGAACAAAATGTGGCCTGAGCTCGCAAG
This sequence comes from Suillus subaureus, assembly GCF_016647635.1. Lineage (NCBI taxonomy): Eukaryota > Fungi > Basidiomycota > Agaricomycetes > Boletales > Suillaceae > Suillus > Suillus subaureus. The sequence continues at coordinate 4,319 of NW_024538979.1, forward strand.
GGTGCTGAGGAAGAATGGGAGTGCTGCATTCTGGGTATGTATTCCCATCTCCGAGTCATTACTCGTCTGACTCTTAACATTTGCTTGACTTAGATTTACTCCGAGTTCCGCTTCACCGGCTATCCGTCACTCACAAAGAGAATCAACGCTTATAGCCAAGGCCTTGACCCACTGCACAGCGTCGGCCCATACTGGCAGCAACCCGGCCGTTCGATTTTAGAAAACCACTTGGTTGCAGTACCAGATGGGAATGAAGTTGTACCAGGCGCGTTCAGTGATTTCGAGAGAGTCTTCTTCACAGGTTTGTCTTGGACTTATCGTTACGCGAAACTGCACTAATGCATCGCAGGCGACCACTACCCATCTCTCCCTTCCCCACGCTCCGTGATTATGCGCAAGAAGATGACGTGGGATGACCTGTTATCTTATCTTAATACGTGGAGCTCGTTGCACACGTTCCGTCAGCGCAACCCCGCGGATGCGGAAAACCCGCGTGGAGATGTTGCAGTGCGGTTCTGGAAGGATCTCATGGAGGGTGCTGAACGGGAGGATGGGAGAGCTGTGGAAGGACATGATGAAGTAGACATTGAATGGCCATTGGCGATGATAATGGTTAAGAGAGCGTAATAGTGCTAGAGGTATTCTTTTATTGGCGGTTTGCAGATCATCTGACCGGAGACTATTTAGGCAACTGTATACCACATATGGTTTTTGAATTTAGCTAGCAAGGCTATTATGTCTCCAAAATCAGCTTATCAAATGCAGTACTGAAAAAACACATGGACTTGGCCGTTTCGCTATGCTATTACTGCTAAGTCTTGTCAGAGTAGTTCCCCTGGCCGCAGGGAGAGCCTCGCCTGTTTTCGGCGACGAACCAACTGATAATCAACATGACCATATGATACAGCATGTTCAGGTTTTTCGAGTGTAATTTCGTCACCTGTGATGCGGATTTACGCATACCCTCTCCGAGGTGGCCCGTCGCGAGATCCGCCCGTTGACCTTATCAGCGCTATCGTTGGCAGCGTTTTCTTGGACTTCTTCACGTCACAACAGGTTACAACCCTATGTAACCTCCAGAGCGTGCGAACTACCAACAGGTATGTTCTCGGAGTTGTAAACGAGACAGCGAATGCTTCTAATCTGCGCTGGACAGCGGATATAAGTCTATGTCTATTTCACATCCATGTAAGCTAATTATAGCAAACCTTGGGGATACACCTCGTTCACTGACAACATTGCGGAATCGTCCAACTTCGCATGCTTGAATGCGTCATTTGAAATTTTGATCATAGTTTTCTCCAGGGAAGACGGGTTGTGGGAACACGCTCTGGTTCACCCATAAGATGTATACGGTCCTTCGTGCTATTTACCATGATCTGAAGATCTATTGCCGTTTTACGCAGCCTAGCAACGCAGCTTTCCTATCTTTCCTATCACCATATGCTCGTTTTGAATCAGGTCTTGGTTACTTCCGCTCTTGATCTGCACTTTCTAAAGATCGACCGTCTGAGTTTTGGTAACTCGGACTATGAAATACAGGGGCTTTTGCTGCAACTTGCACGGGTGGGCGATGTAGTGACTAAAATTTAGGCGGAAATAAATCCTTGACTTGTCGAATAATTACATCGTTGTGTGCCCACTTGACCTTCGACATCAACTCCGATACAGACTAAGGGCCAATAAGTTGATTGTGTAGGAACATACAGTAAGATATAAGACACGATGCAATTAATGATGTACTAAACAGAAGAAGAGGAAAGGAAAAGCGCACAACCTGGATGGGCACCAGCGCCACGCAAATGTACATGATAACGCATCAACAGAGATAATCGTTCCATCCAACACGTACGGCTGTCCGTCATGCATCAATCTCAGCTCATCAATAAAACAAAACTTCCATCAAATCCCCCTCTCCTCCAAAAACTTATCCACAGTATCCCAAAGCTCCTCTGCAAGCTCTTCATCCTTTGCCACCTTCGTCGGTTCTGTAAGCTTGCCCACTGGCGTTAAATACGTGCCTTTGTATTTCTCGCGCTGCTTGGCCACTTCTCCCGACGCAGCCGCAAACGCCGAGTTATATGCACCCTGGTCTGGACGTAAAAAGAACAGGGACACGATGGGTTTGATGATGAACTTGAAGTTGGATAAAGCCGGTCTATCGGAGAAGGTGTTGACTGCTCCAGGGTGAACGGCGATGACGGTGATAGGAGAGCCAACAGCGGTGAGTTGTCGTTGAAGTTCAAAAGCGTAGAGTATATTCATGAGTTTCGTCATGCCTTGTGAAGAAAATCTGTGAGACAGAAGATACTAATGGGTGACTGACGTACAATACCGCGCAAAGTTAGGGTGAAGCGAACTCTTTAGCTCGTTGTTAAGATCATCAAGGTTACGGAAACGAGGTCTCCCTGATACGAACCGGTGACCATCGGAAGCGACCTGGATGGTAGTATACAACTGTGAGTTTTCAGTACGCGTGTGATGAAATAGATTCGCATACGACGACTATGCGGACGTCTGAATTTGGCTCTGCTGCTGTCTGGTCCAGCAACGGTTGAAGAGTGCGTGTCAGGACGATATGACTTATTACGCTGAAATGAATATAGATGAGCACTTGGTATATATATATATATATTGCCAGACGACGCACTTGACCATCACTTTCTCCTCGACTCCTAAGATGTTGTGTAAGCGCGGATCTTTACGGAGTGAGACCAAAGCCTACCATCCGGAGTCAGGGTATAATTCTCGAGCAACCTATAGGGCATTCAGTATCAATCACGTCCACGCGAGCTGTACAGCTTACACCGCAGCATTGTGAACTGTGATCCATTCAGCATGCCTAAATCATGAACGAACAAAAACATATAGTAACTGACTCAGAACATCCAATCTCTTCTCCAGCTTCATAAATCTCTCTGCTGCTTTCTTCGCATTCCGAGGCTCCTTCAAATCAAGTTCCAACCAGATAACATCACCGTTTCCAGGACCCAACCCCTCTGCTTTCAGTTGCGTGATCGCCTCCTCCGCCTTGCTTTGGTTACGCGCGGCCATGTACACCTTAGCACCACGACGTGCCAGGTGCTTCACAGTTGAGTAGCCGATACCTGCGCTACAAAGCATCTGTGAATAACAATCCGGGTCATGTGCGACGTACTCACTTTCCACCTGTGATAAGGATGACTTTACCAGACAAGTCTGGGAGGTCAGTGACTGGGTCGAATGACTTTGAGCAGAAACCCATAGTGGTGAGATGAATAAATGCAACAAGAAAAGGGGAGAAACAACAGGAGGTGGATGTCGAGTACTTAGCTGTTTATAAATTATATACAGGGCGGTCGACATGCCTGGAAATTCTTTGTCACTGGTTCACATAATACGCATAGTGCGCACTTGGATACTGTAATGCTACAACGGCAGCGGACTAAGCAACTCCGAGATATCGGAAAAGGCTCTTAGTAATTGGTCCGTCAGCTTGAAAAGGACGATTGTTTTCCTTCTTCAACTTGAAATCGTCTGCAAAATTACGGGAGGTTGTCAGTCTGTCGGGACTCGGGAGAGTTGCAGCCTGCAGGAATACGATAGTTTGCATTTTTTGGCTTGACCAGAAAAGCGACCGAGTCACCAAATGAGCTTCTACTACTACGAGGTCATTCTTCAGGCAACGGATGGCGTCCAAAAGTTCAAAGGTTCACGCTGATGGCAATACCGAACGGATCACCAGGAGCCAGGACGGTCAACCGTCGCACCAATGCAGCATCGCTCACACGCATGCATGCACAACATTGTGTCAGAAGGGCCATTATAATGCTGCCGGATTACAGGTTTAGTTAGCGCCATTCAAAGTGCCTAACAAGAGCTTACAAGGCATCGAAAGGCTACAAATTTGGTGCCGTGGTGCCAGGGCTACGTTCGACGTAAGGCCTTACACTTGCCTTGGTATAATGCCCATTATGTAAAAGATTATCGTACCCTATTATAACGACATGCGCCAAGTTGGCCCTTAAAATGTACCCCCAGCGACTCCCACGTTAGTGGAGGTCTTTGTGGGTAGGATACGTTTAATCTTTGAGGTTCACGCTGACGTGTCGTTTGTGCGAAGAGGAGGGAAGGCAAACGGAATGTTATGTCACCTAGGTGAATGGATCTGAGCTTTTATTGATAAAGTACAAATGAAAACCTCTCAGAAAAGTTAAAAAGAATCTATACAGCTATAGCACCTCTAGTGTCCTAATATCCATCATGTAGCTAATGGAAGCCATGTTTCCAACCTGTGCAATGATATCACGATCCGATGCGACCCTCTTGAATCCCCCGTCGCGCTGCCGCGCTAGTAAAAATGCACCAAAAGGTTGTCCAAGACGAACAATCAATCGCAATGCTCGTGAGTGAGAGTCCGAATAAATCAGCTCAGTTTGTGCAGGGAGTGGAACGCGCGACAGATATTCGGGTACGGACCAATCTTCCACGCTCTGTGTATCGTCTGCAGGGTCATGCAACTCCAGGAGATCGCGACTCCATGGACGAGCAAGCAAGATTATCTGCCAGGCAGGCAGTGGCCTTGCTGGCGAGAACGGGATCAACTTGTCTTCCGTGGTGATCTGCAGGTCGTGAAGCCCGTCCGATTTGAGTTCATATGTATATGTGTCCTGGTCTCGACCTGGCCTCCGCCTGGTTTCTGTGACTGGGAACACGATGCAAGGTAGATACAACCGGTGGTGCGCGAAACGGGGAGCACCCAGGTAGTCAAGCGTCTGATACAATCCCGAAGCTGACTCTGGAGCTACGACACCTCGCAACGAGGAGACCGATGTCTGAATCTCTTCTTCGGACAGACATGGCAGCTTGCATGGTGGAGCTTCATATGAAGTGATGTCGGCTGGTAGACAGCTATTGAACTCTGACGACTTTCCGACCCAGTCCAGGGCAGTAATGTCGCCCGACTGAGCGACGATTTCCTGCAGGAGCCGCCCGAGCGCGTTCTGCTTCTTCTCGCCATAATCAACACGTAGGCGGACGCCAAAGACGCCGAATAACGAGTATGCAATATCTTCTTGCAACGTGGTAATACGTGTCGACGCCCACTGAAGTTTCTCTCGGGCATCTCTCATCCCGGGACGGAAGGCCACGATGGTCCGTCGATCTATGCCCGTCGCTTGCTCCAACTCCTGCATGATCGCGACAGAATACTTGTGGTTGGGAGTGCGATCATTGAGATAAAGAGTCCAATCCTTCTGATAAAATAGAATGACGTTGGGAGCGAGAAATTCTTGAACCGTCCATCCGCGAGTGTTCCATGCACTCTTTGTCAGTGTACCAGACTTTGATGAAGGCGGAACATCCGAGAGGTATACGATTGTGAGCGTGGAGTGGCGGTACCAGAGGAACATGGACTTGACTGATGCTTGGAGCTCAACATCGATATTCTTGTCAATACAGCATGTATCGCTCCATGCCCAGCGATACCCCAAATCACGAACAGTTTTGCAGAAGCACTGCAACTTCGTGATGCCGTCAACCGGATCAAACTCGTAGACGGCCCTGCCTTGGATATCCTGCAGCAACGGTTCCTTCCCTTCCCACCTGTGTGATAGCATGACATATTGAAAGTATGTCATCACCACATCTTCCACGCGCTTCATTTGGATATCGCGATGCGTGATAGTTGATGATACAAGCTCCTTGTACTCTATGCTCGATTTGAAGGTGCTTATCTGCGCCTCTTGATTGCATAAGAGACCGGTAGTGGTGTCGAGTACACGCGGTGGAGCATTTTCAAGTTGAGCATCAATGACCTTTCGAATAGCATGGTCAGCTTCAGATGGACTGAGATACTGCTGGCGCAACTCTGCAGAAAAATTTAAAGCATATTGACGCATGAGTTCTTTGGGGCTTACTTCGTGTATCATTGTCAGGGGCACAATCTAATTTTGAGAGCATGATTTGGAAGGCCTGTATCGCTTCATCGTAGCGTTGTGCACCATGAAGCGCTGCGTGCTTCAAATTGTATCCGAGATAAGATGAGGGGTTGAGTTCGGTGACCTATGTGTCACCACAATGAGTATAGGTTAACAACGATAAATGCCACCGCACATTGTCCGCATCGAGAAATGCTTCCAGCCATAGCATTTTTCCCAACCTCGCCTTGCTGCGCTTTGCAAAGGCGGCATCAGATGCAGAACCCAGGTCAATCACTGCCGAGTAGAGGTCAATAGCCCTGTCATAATCGCTTGCAGCGAGGGCGGTATCTCCGTTGGTAAGAAGGAGCGCGCTGCATTCTTCCGTGAAAGCTAAGTGGAATTGAAATGAGGATTGTAGCCTGCGCGACATTACGAACCCCAGACTTGCCGTTGGACCATTCAAGGCAACTGGCATTCGTTGTTTCATCGATATTGTCCATCATGTCTCGGTATGATTTCACGGCATCTTGAAGTTTGCCTGCCCAAAGGAGTGCATCACACCGTTTCTGGTGTGCCTTTTGCCACAAGGACTTCAAATCCCAGCCAAAGAGCTGGACAAGATACTCAAATATGAAAATCATTATATATGCATCATCTGAACGCACCACGACGAAGTCCTCGTATATTTCATGAACGAGTTTCGATGAGAAGGCGCCAGAGTTGATAGCGGCAGTGAAGTGGTCGGCGGCTTCGCTGTGACGTGCGCCATCCAAGGCTTTGATTCCTAGTTGAACACCTAGATGCGCCTAATGTGCGAGGATGCAAAGATTAGTGTTTAGTGACCAAGCGTGGATGATACTTACTTGCACGACACGACAAGCGAGAATATCAGCATTCGGACAACCAGCAGCTAGTTCTTTGATGAGTAGGTTTGCCTCATCATGTTGATCTGCATTGAAGAGGGCGATGGCCTGCAATACATGATAAAGCGGAGAGTATGTGAGGCAACTGTAACATACCTTGACCAAGAGTAGGAAATAAATGGTTTCTGAATCTTGGTCGGTGTACATGAATGCAACATCAAATGCTGCCCTTGCATCCCGGACATGGTCTGATCCGCGGAGGGCAATGCCTTTGGAGATATAGCCAGTCAATGAGGGCTGGATGCTGATGGACTTTGTCAGCGTCGAGTTAGCCTTTGTATGGGGGTCATGATGGGTCAGTGAATCTCACCTTGATTGCGTCCTGAAGGGCACGGTCCCAATCATGCTTTCGGGACATAACGAGTGAGCGATGGGCGTAGGAAGTATGGTTGTTCGCATCGGTGTTGATATCCTGCGTGAGTAGTTCCTCTGCGGTAGACAAGTCTCCATCTATGCACGCATCGCGGGGTGTCGTGATGGCTAGGATCTGTACGAAACATGCTCAGATTGCGGTTCTGAGTCAAGGACGGAAACATGCCTTTGGATGAATACCCCGAGGTACTGCCCACTCTGAGATCATCTTAGCATCTCCGCTGAGGATATGCTTGCCATCCATGGAGAAAGTGACGCATGTCATCAAGGATGAGTGCTTGAAGATGGCAATGGTTCGTCGATCCGAGAGCCGCCAGAGACGGACATGATGGTCATCAGATGCGGAGGCGACGAGTGTGCCAGCAGGATTAACGGCGATGGTATGGATAAAGCCAGTGTGGCCCGTCCAGGGTTCACCGGCCCGCTGCCAGGTTGTTGCATCCCATTCGTGTATGGTAGGATCGTCAGAATCGCCGCCTGTGAGAAGGCGTGCGCCATTGGGCGTCCATGCGAGCGACTTGTTCCATGATGTATGACTCCTGAAGGATGAGACACATTTCCTTGTACCTGGATTGTAAATTTGGATATTGCTGGATGTTGCGATGGCAAGAAGTTCTCCAGACGGCGAATACCGCACGCAGAGGACATATCCACCACACATAATTGGATCTCCTTCTTGCTCCCAAGTTGTGGTGTTCCATAGTTTTACCGTTGTGTCCCATGAACCAGTGGCCAGCACTGTTCCATCAGGAGAAAAATCCAGCGAGGTGATATAACGGGAGTGGGCTTTGATGGGTTGGGTGAGCGATTCCCCAGTTTCTCCGTGCCAGGCAATGACCTCTCCGTCTCTGTCACCGCTTGCTATCAATTGCCCATCTTGTGAGACAGCCAATGCCCGCACCCCACCGCGATGCCCTTCCATCTTCTTCAACACAACACCCGTCTTCAAGTCCCACACCCGAAGCGTCTTGTCGTCCGAGCCTGTCACCATTCGTCTTTGATCGGGGAATACTGCAACTGCATTTACGGCTTTTTCATGGCCTTCTAGCTCTCGCAGGGGTGCAGTGATTGGAATGAGCTTGGACATCTTACTGGAGGTTGATGGCGTTGGGTGGGGTCGAGGTGAATTTTGGAGGGATTGTATCTTTCTTTGAGTTGCAGAGGTGCGTGTATTGTGCGTTTTATGCTGCTTCGCTGCGTTGACCAGCCTCGTTTTCACCGCACAGACGCCCAGGACATGAAGCCACACCTCCATTACCAATGCGGCAAGAATGCACCCTATTGTCATACCCGCTGTCCTCGACAATATACCCTCCCAGTGCCCCAGTGCATACATCTATTCTCTTCAAAGCTTCCACTACTTCAGCATATCACCATGTCACCCCTTCGAACACTTCCATACAGCTTACTTCAATATCATTTCTTCATTCTGCTGACTTTCAAGGTCTATGTGTGCACCAGATTCAACCGAATTTCGTGGTACAGGCTCGGAGTATCCTCACTATCTCCACACCACCAATGCTCGCACCTCACTGCAATGCCTTTCCATCTTCTTCAACATAACACCTACCTTCAAGTCCCACAGCCGAAATGTCTTGTCATACAAGTCTGTCACCATATATCGTCTATCGGGAAAAATTACGACTGCAGTTGCGCCGCTCTGATAATCTTCAAAAGCTCGAAGGAGTGTGGTGCTTGGAACGAGCTTCGATATCTTACTAGATACCGATAGTGTGGAGCACAGTCGAGATGGATTTTGGAGGGATTGTGGGCGTCTTTCTCTAGGCTTGCAGAGGTAGGTGTATTGTGCATTTCTATGCTGCTTCACTCCATTGACCTGCCTAGTTTTTCCATAGTCAACCTAGTATGAACCCCATTCACCTCCACACCTCCATCAAGGTTGCAACAAGAATACTCACCGCTATTATATGTACTCTCCTGGATCGGGTGACCGGCGAAGTTGTGAGAACATCAGTTTGTACAGGTCGACCCCGCACCCTCGATAGCCTTGATGTAAACGTGAGTTATTGCCTAGGGGGCACGCTCTTCCAAGACGACGACGACAACGGAACCATCTCATCTGTATTCACCGAGACTTACATTGACCATGCCGAGCCTTTGGCGGTGTTGTTGTAGCACAAGAAGAGGTCAATGGTGCTTGGGTGAGCTCCTCAATGGACATGAATTTCTTGCTACGTTTCTTTTCGCGCCTGTGCCAGTGAACTCAATAGAGCTCCAAGTACATACCCTACTTATGGGTCGGTCGGACTTTGAAATTTAAACACTGCTGTTGTGTGAACTAGGGGTCGGCGTTGCCGACTTTTTACCTTGCGGAGCTCTTTCGCTTAATTTGACTTGCCCACAATATCAGCAGGGTCAAATATCTTTGATTACTCGCCGTTCAGACGCACAACATTCTGAGCATGATACAAAAGGCTGTAAACTTTCATATGGGTCCATATTCACCTTCATTAAAACGTCTCTCGGCGTCTTCTACCAGTTCTCGCATTCTTTCGTCTTCTATACGAAGATCTTCCAAAGGGTGTCGAAGGGGTCTACGATGCAGCTTAGCGTGTTCGAATTGCTGAAGACTTCCAACGCCGAATGTGCTTTTATATTTAGTATGTTTAATTCGTTATGTGCATTATTTATCGTTGATGAGTGTCTCATCAGTCGAACACCAATCTCGCGGCACTCCTCATATCTTCATTCAGACTGCGGCCGCTGTCCAAGAAGCCTTTGAGTCTAGCGGGTCTCGAATGATTTATACAGACTCTCCTACCATCTCAGTTGCAGATCCAGCAGAGTTTAATCGTACATCAGTTAGTTATATGTTGGCGTCTTTTACCCTAATTTATTACTGAGGAATCGCTCAGAAAATGGCACGCGACTTAGATACTACAGTGGTGTATGCAGATACACTTCTGTTAGCAGAACGGTTGAGAGATGCTGCTCTCAAAATTCCTCGAATGGTCAGTTAAGAAATTGGTGCTTGGGCTGTTTGTCTGACAATTAACTTACGGACCTTCTGTGTTCTCTTTTGCCGCATTTTTGATAATGGTTATGTCGTTCGTTCGTCGTATTGTCCGCTGTGAATGAAGTCCGTGACACCTGTTGTGATGACATAATCTGAGTTAGTCATTTGCTCGTATCTAATTGCGGAATGCGCCAGGCTGTTGACTTTCATACAGAAATGACGGCAAGCAGCTACATTTGTAGAATCGCAGGTCAGACGATCAATTGGAGTCGTGGTTCATATTCAGGCGAGTAGTCTTTGTCACTATGCATTTTTTCATATCTTGGACAGGTTTCAGGTATAAATCAATTTGGACGCATTCGCGCTCTCGTATGCTCTGGATATTGGAGCACATACCATCCTCGCATATGCTGTGTGCTTTGCATCAGCGTGGTTGAAACAACCTCGAGGTTAATTGTTCGCGCTGTTATCGAACCTCGGGCCGTTCATAGCATGGCATATGTGTGAGGGCCAGTGATGAAATGAGTTTGCCGGATGGATTTTAAAAAAGTAGTGTAATTATTGTTCGGGAGGATCGTTCTTGAAGATACTTTGTACCATTATCTCATTCGCCATAATGTAATTCTGTGCAGAATCAGCAATAACGCAGTCTAATTCATTTTGGTGTGTCTGGTGTCAGACGGTTCGCGATGATCACGTGTATATTTTGTGATGTTTACCACCACAGGTCACGCCGCATTCATAGACCTTGCTCCGCAAGGTAATTTTGGCCTGCAAACGGCATCGCCCATTCCAATCAATGGAATTTGGTCCACACATTACAATAGCCACGCTGGACCCTGAACAGGACGTTTCAATTCCTGGTTATGACCATGGAATTTCACTAGTTCTCCGTTGACTGCCACACCACAACGGTGACTACAGCATATGATAGGCCGGGGCGCTCGAGTGATGCTGTGTAGGCTCATGCACGTTTTATTGTCTCATTGTTTCTGCATGTCACTATTTGGTACTAGCAGTGCAGGCCTGCCTCGTTAAAAGATCACGACGCACGAGTCTACTAATCTAAAATGATTTTGCCTTTCTTATCCTACTGCGGGTGTTGGTTAGAGAAGGTCGGGAGGAAGTCGTTGTGGGGAAGCCGCCCATCTATCATGGTAGCTACCACCGGTGGTAGTGAGCTAGACCACGAAAAGCGGTAAATCCATGATCATGGTACCCTGGGACAACGCACTTCCTCATGCGACTTCTCATGCAGCTTAGAAGACCTTACGGGACGCGTAGTCAAGGAGTCCACTCATCCAATAGCACATGGCAGTTTTGGGGATGTGTGGAAATGCACATTCCGCCAACGGGACCGTGACTGGGAGGCAAGCATGCTATACGTATGGATGTCCAGCAATCTGAATCCATGACAGGTAGCAGTCAAATCTATAAGAATCGATATCACAAACGACGATCCCAGGGTCAGACTTACTCGAGTACGTTCTCGGCTTCTCCTTTGCATGTGATACGCTTGCTCAAACCA
>NW_024538980.1:0-15986 GCF_016647635.1 Suillus subaureus
GCCAAGATATACAAGCCTGCAGAAATTGATGCTCTGCTTCGGGCGGAAGGGCTTGCGAAGAAGGATGAGGATACAGAGATGAAGTAATTGGTCATACTCGCAGCTGTATTCGTGTACAACAATTTCTTCGACCTTGGGAATGGGCAAGGTATATTAATTATGAAGCATAGAAGGAACCAGCATCCCCATTGATAGTCGTCTATGGTCTGTCTACATTAGACCTGGTCCTTGATGAAAGGAAAACACGGAATGATCGAAGCAATGTAAACAGGAGTGATAGCAGCTTCCCCCATGTACACGAATCAATGACATGCCATCCCCTTGTCAGCAGGGCCGTTTGGCTCTATAGTATCACCCAAGATGTAGTGTCCCACTGCGGCACACCAAGGATAACTGCAAAAATCAGATATGCCTGTGTGCAAACAAATCAGTCAGTGTCCGAAAAACAGGCAGTCAGACGTACATTGTACGTCATGAACACCAGCATCAAAAAGAAAGACAAGCCCACGCTAGCTCCATACAGCACAGCGCGCAGGGTACGATAGAGAGGAGGCACAGCGAATCTAAAGACAAAGCAAAGCGAGTCAGTACAATCAAAGCAAAGCACATGTACATAGCAGCACCCACCCCTGCTTCCTCGCGACCCTCAACCCATTCAACAAGCCTATCCTCAACACCATCACCACGACGTTCAGGCGAGCTCTGCCCACTCGTAGTAAGCGGCGTTCTACGTCCGCTCTGAATCCTCAATTTCATAGCGATGCGCTTATCAAAGTCCCTCGAGAAGACGCGGAGGTATTCGTAGAGCAGGCCTAGGGCCACGATGGCGAGGAAGGAGAAGAAGAACTGAAGGTTAGAGTGGATGTGCCATTGTCTGAATACGACGCATGTGTCGATGATTTGGGTGTTCCTGAGAATGGGGCGTAAGTGTGGAGTCACTGGGTGGGTTTGGTTGGGACGTACCAGAGCATGTTCATTGAGCACCTTACATTCATGTCGTGTGCGCCGTGATCCATTGTGGTTGGGTGGAGTACGTATAATTGGTGTTTCAGTTGCCTAGGTTGAGAATGAGAATTGAGAGTCTTCTAATTGCGGATACAGTCGAGAGTTGCTGCGCTACGAGCAGCTTACTAGTACAGTTGCGGACAAGCAAAGTCCGCAGATTCACAGACCGAATTCAGACCAAATTTTCTGGGACGCACGACATCAATCCCTGCCGCACCCCAGCTCAATACAACCATTCCCTTGTGTTATAGCACAACAGGATAACCACGAGCAGTTGTTTCGCTTACTGCCACTGCCAGTGTTGTCCTTGGGAGAGGAACTCGGTCCTTGCTAGTTTTTCGTGCCTCTCCCTACGTTTCCTTGGTCACTAGTCTTTCGTGGTCACTCTGATTAATCTCTCTACTTCGCTCAAACTAATCTCGTCTTCTGCGCTTCATTAACCGATAGCGTCGCGCACGCGAAATCTATTCGTCTTCGAATCCATAAACTAATCTACGGAAGCCCTTCGCTCTCTCTCATCCCTCACCTCCCCTCCAATGAGTGCGGTGCTCACTATAAAGCTTCCTGGTTCAGGTGCCTTTGCATAGAAAGACCTTTTAGAACATGTCATTGGTTTCAAAGTGAAACCAATGACGTGTTCTACAGTGTCTCCGACATCCATGCCAGATGAACGCACCATGTCAACGATTACTCTCCTCGCCGAAGTAGGCAGGAAATTGGTACTCTTCAAGATCATATCAAAATCCGACAATGGCATCGTTTCGATTCTAATGTGAGTAACAATTTTCGCGCGTTCTTCTCGGTCTCATCAGTGACTCCACAGAAATTGAAAACACCGTACAAACCTCTCGTCAAGTGGCGTGATATGGAATCCACTATCCTTGGCAAGTATCCTGCCGAAGATTTGCCTCCCGCTAGCTGAATGCCTCCTCCACCTGAAGCAAGAACAGTGGACATGGACACGGACTCAGAAGATGAGTTTGACGATGGCACAGATTGGTTGGATGGTCCCGCTGCTCTTTCACAGTTTAAGGCAGTGGAAAAATACTCGTTTGTGCTTGCAGCATCCAGCGGTATCTATTTACGTGCACCCTACCTACGTGAACTGTTCGATTCAATCGGAAAAACAGCCTTCGCACTCGGATTCCGCACCAACAAAGAAGGCTGCCGCTAAAAACCTGTCCTCGTCTGTCCCCAACCCTTCTGCGTGGGACGAGTGGAAATCCACCTAATTCACCTCATTCACCCTATTTGACCTCATTCACGCTGTGAATCTGAAGGTCTCTGGGCGCATTGTAAATTTACCGTGAATCTCGGACAGTTCCTAATTGACCGTACACTAGTTTCAATGCAGTTTCGAGGCCTTGCGTGCACATAGACGTCGATAGTAGACTCCTGCATTTTCTCAGACTGCGATTCTTCTCTGGTGCAACGACTATGAGCGCAACTGGGACCGCGCTGTCGACGCTACTGAGCGGCTCGCGAAACTGCAAGAGCAACGTCGAGGCTTTTTTTGCTCTTAGCGAGGACCAGCGGAGGCACACACCACATGTCCGGTAGAAGTATTACTGGACCTTCCTTGTTCCAAATATTTTAGCGAGTATCCTGCACACTCGGACGGACATGGGACATGATTCAGGGCTTCCGAAAATGTCATATCCACGATGGCGCTGCCCTGACTGTTACTTTGCCTGGTTGGAAGAAGAACTTAAAGGCGATGTTGAGCTCATATTCACCGGACCCACTCTCTGGTATTCATCATAACCTATTCTCATACTAACAATGGTTTGCTTTGTAGCCCGACTCGGTTGGACCCACTGGGAGCGGCGCCGGTGACGAGGATGAATACCACGCGGGATACCGGGCAGAGTTGGCGCAGCGATACCGTAAGCCATGTACTAGTATTCACTCTTATGGTCTTTCTAATGCAGTACACTAGGAATACAAGCGAAAAGTTACGGTGGAGGTGAATGCCATCCTGCCTACTAGTTTTATGAGCCACTGTACTGACTGGGTTCTTCTACAGGTTGACTCTTCTTCGACGCTCCAAGGCAAGGGCAGTGGGATTGAGCACGATGACTAGCCGTGGGATCCCAGTGGATGCGTGCGTGATAGCATTGGCGTCGGGATGGCAGGATGGCGGGCGAGGCACGAGGGGGCGGGACGGCGCGAGCAGCGACCCCCTTGTTGTAATACCTCCCTAATACAAACGATTCACAGCGATACCCATCAATAACTCATTCAATACTATTAGATCTGTACCGATACCATTTTCTAGGCCGGATAGAGTGATTTCCAAGCGCATATATTCAACCAAACAGAACGAAAACCTATCGATATACCAAAAGGTTTCTCTCGACCTCTATCTTTTTGTGTCTTGAAAAGTGCCAAACACGAAACACAGCGAGAAAATCGACGGCCCCTGATGTATTCGTCCTATATCGGCCTGATTCTTGTCGATTTTTGCTGGGCCTGAGTTTAGGAGTTGCCATGTTGCTGAACCACACAAATCCAGCGCGAGGCACAAAACAAGTATAGTATATAGGTACGCAGATATGTTTCAAGGCAGCCTTCTTATTGTTAACTTTGACTAAAATCCTTTCATAGATGAGATATCTTGAATCTTTGGAGGCACGCCTAACCAGATAGAAGTGAGGCTCGAGCTACAGAAGGTCAGGGCCACTTGGCTGGCAAGCTAGATGCCTGGTGGAAAGCCAGCCGAGAGGAACGCCAGGCCAAGTCAGCCATGTACGACGAAGAATTCAAGGCCATGTCAGCGGAGCTTGCATGGGAATCGAAAGTTGCTTGCTGCAGGATTGAGCATGCCTGCCAAGCAGTATCTGATAAAGAATTGATGTTTCGCGCGAGACAAACTGGTTGGTTTTGCCCACCTTCCTGATTTTTATTGATATCCGACCGATATTTGTTCTCGGGAGACCCGAGTTGTACAATGTACTTACAATGAGATCGTGAAAGAACCATGTTGCGACCGTCGTCGGTACCAGGAGACCCATAACAGAGAAACAGCACTACACGAACCCACAGTTTGAGATTCCCGATGCGTTTCGCCCCGTTTTCGGTCGGCGAGCAACATGTGATGCATGCAAAGAAATCATCAGACCCAGCACACCCAAGAGATACGTACCTGCTTATCATTGTACAGCAACTTGGACAATATGACGACCACAACAAGAGGAACTAGTTAAATTTATCCCGGTCATCAGTAGAGTTCGTCGTCGTTGGGCAGAGAGCGGAAAAGAAAAGTGAGGACAGGCGGCCGAGATGTCACCTGGGCTTTACTGAGGTTCAATTGGGACAGCATGAGGACTGCCACGAGAAGAGCTGGCTTGTCTTGGTCATCAGTGGAGTTTATGACTCCGTCGGCGGGCAAAGAGCGGAAAAGAAAGGCGAGGACAGGCGACTGAGATGTAACCTGGGCTTTGATGAGGTTCAATCGCTTCCGAGTCATCCGTCTGAGTCATTGTTGTGAGAACGGTGGAGGAACGAGACAAGGAGTACACTAGCAAAGGAATAAGCAGGTTCTAGTTGATGGAAATGTTGGCGAATCTAGAACCTGTCTAGAACACCGGCTCGTCCTGGTGAGATTCAGAACTCATTGGTGTCCCCGAACTGGGATATCGTGTAGCATTAACACGTTGTAATTGGTTGACTTTGTGTGAGCCTATACGCGCACATGCGTGCATCGTCTTAGAAATCCAGTCATGCAAATACTAGTATTTTTTGCGCATTTCAGGCTCCAGTATCAACATTTTAGATCATCTAAAATACTTGTAGTACTCGGAGGGCCGCCATTGCGATGGCGCGTGACAGAAGTGAAGCAACGTGCGAGGATAAACAGATTCGGACATGCGAACAAAGTGCCAAGCAAGGATGTAGGATTGGATTTTGTGAATTTCAAGACGAAACGATGTGAAGGTATGAGTACCTCTAACAGTCAATATTACACACACCCCTTGCCAAATAATTGACCAAGACGATAGGAAAGCGATAAGGATATTAAAGTAATCTGGCGTGAGGCACTTAATGTTCCATGTCGTCGTCGTCATCTTCGTGGTCATCCTTTGTGAGGCCGGCCTTTTCGAGGGCTTCCTCGGATGTATAGTCGACGCGTACGCCACGGGTGCGACGAGAAACAATGGCGCTGGGGTCAATTTCCTCGAGCTCATCTTCCTCTTCCTCCTGTTATGAGAGTTTCAGTGTCACAAAGGGATATCAATTAATAAAAGTTATACCTCTTCCATTTCCTCCTCACCTTCTTCCTCATCTTCCTCCTCCTCTTCTTCTTCTTCCTCTTCCATAGATATGTCCTCAGCGGGGACCTTTGCTTTACTTTTCCCCTTTGAATCGGGAGACTTTATGACAGTAGTCGCGTCTTTTTTTGCAGGGGAACTAAAACGAAGATCAGATTAGGCAAGCGAAAACATGCTGCCGAACATACCTGGGTTCGGTAGACATGATAGGAAATGGGCAGTGAGTGGCAATCGTGTGGAAAAGAGCGCGTTGGCGATGTTTGCATGTGTTGACGCGACAATATTGATTTCAATCGGAGTTATAAACACAAAGTGAGCGCTCATCTCCCGGACGACTGGGCGTTGTGCTAGTTCGGTATATGCCGTGGGATGTTATGAGATGTGAGCTCAGTTGGACCGCTGAGATTAAACTCACGGTGTAAGGTAGGTTCCGAGTGACCATATAGTGTCACTCACTTCCATATCGATATTCAAGTTAGTAACCCACTTTCATCGTCATGCATCGGGCGCTTATGTCCCTTTCCATCGGTGATCCTGACAAACCGTCTTTCTCCCCCTTCGTTCCACCACCCATCCAACGTCTTTCACTTCCTCCTACTGCCTCTCCTTCATCATCGTCAAATCCTGTCACAAGTCCAAAGAATAAGCACCCCCCTCGACCCATCCCAGGTCCATCTACCTCTAACCCGTCTGCCATCTTCCCCTACCTACATCGCCTTGAAATTCGCGACGACATGGGTTCTCGACGCCAACAGAGACCTCTTCTCGTACTCAAGCTGTCCTCTCCTTCTTTCCTAGATTCCGTTGCTACAGACCTCGTAGCAGAAACTCCTCTATATTCAGTCGAAACAGTCGGCTCTTCTACTACTATATGGCGTTCAGATCCTTGGGATGCTTCTGTAAAAATTGCAGATATTTGCTGGCCCAAGGATCTTCCTCTCAAGGGCAAGGGGAGGGATACCCACGGTGCAATTATACAGATGGGTGAACCTCGCTGGAAAGACACTGACAGCTACCTCAAGTATGGTAGCCTTGGAAAGTATGCTCCTTCCTCATCTATTCAATCCCTCATCTTATTGTTTTTTTTAATTCCACCAGCTCCCGTAAATTCACCTTACCAAACCATCCCCATGTGCTAAAGTGGAAGCGAACTGGTCGCACTTATCAGGTAATATTCGTTTTTCATGACATATTTCCGCTTATGCTCACACTTCCTCATAAGTGCACAACTTCATCATGTAAACGACTCATCGCATCACTTGATACACTACAAGACGACGAAAACAATCCACGACTTAAAGTTTTCGAGACTCTTGATCTTGTCCATCAATCAGTTCCTCAAGTAGAACACGCTGGAATATCCCTTTCACTACTAGATAACCTCTTCGTCACCGCTCTACTACTCGTTACAGAGCCCGATGATTGGATGACTCTAAGGCACAACCCAAATTCACTCAATACCCCAGCAAGAGATTCCGTATCCCTTCCTAAATCCACATCCGCTCCTGCATCTGCACGTCAGTGGCGTAAAATCATGTATGGCGAACCTCTATATCCCTCCCTCAAGACCCCTGCAATCGATACTCGCTGCAATGAGGATGCAGATGTACTCGATATCTCCGGCGCAGCGCCCCCTCCCACATCTATAAATCAATGGCGCAAAATTGTATATGGTGAACCGTTATACCCATCATTACGACCTCATAGTGCAGACGGTCTCGACTTACCTCCACGCCCGGGTACCGCATGGGACTCTGCAAGCATCTCCTCTGAGTCTGTGTGCTGTCCCGCGACCCCTTGTTCAGCACCATCGACTGGCTTCTATGCATCCACATTCTTTGACGACTCGGAAAGAACCGTCCCAAGGATCAATACCAACAGCCGTTATTCAGCTCCCCTTAGCCTGTCCCCTGGAGCAATATCACCCATTCCAACATCTGATTACATCCCATTATCATCCCAGCCCTCCCCCTCGCCACGTGCGGGTACACGGCGAGAACTTCCTGCACCACCGTCTTCATGGCACCCCCCTGCTGGATCACAGCCGTGGCTTCACCGATCTAGATCATCACCCCGGTTATCATCCATCCCATCCACAACTAGCAGGCGTTCTCAGTTGGTCACAGAAGACGGAGTGCTAGTCCCACCAACACTGCTAGACAGTGATATGGATAGTGTGGACGATACACCCCCGTCTCGCAGCCGTGCTCTTTCTTCGGGATCTGTCGTTCGCCGCCGATTACCTACCGTCCCCTCAAACCCCGCATCCCCTACTAGCTCACCTCCTACTCGGCCCAAACGCCTTCCCACATTGGCACGTACCCTTCCCCCAACGCCTGCCTCTATACCCCGCTCTCCCTCCACGGGACATCGTTATACCTACTCGTCCAACGTCGTCTCAACGCCGATATCAACAACAATGCCTGCACGGCCATCAACCGCACAGCAACCACGGGTAGGAACCGTCCAAAGAAGGATCCTGATGAAGTGCTAGGGTGGGTACGTAACGTCACCCGAAGGCACCATCACCGGCGCGCGGTCGAGGAGCACGGGACCTCGAAGAAGCTCCACCAGCGTACAACGCCATCGATTTCTCAACGCCCCCACACTCCCGCGCACCACCCAATCCCAGTTAAATTCTCGGTCCTTCCTTTTTCCTGTTTATGGATATATCATACGTGACGCCAATAATGATAGAAGTTTTTCGCGACGAAATTCTGATTAGTCCCTTGAGGAAAATATCTTTGCATTTAATTCCAAGCTTGCTATATTTTCATTTTTCTTCTTTCAGTTGTTGTTTTGACACACATCTTTGTTCTTTAATTCCGTCAGCCAAGCAGCCACTCCTTCTCCAACTGACCATGTACCTGATATCCTCAATTGATTGATCGTGCCATAACGTACCACCACGCGCTGATATCGACCTTTACCCCACTCTTACATACATATATTTCGACGCATATATACATAGGATGTTTGTTTTATGGACTCGACGCCAATCAAAAGATGTTGTTTTGCTCATTACTAAGTGAAGTAACACGTTCTCGATGTCGTGTTTTTACGATAGCTTTGTGCTGGGAAATATCCTAAGCTTGGCGAACCGCGAGGTGACATCGTGATTCCTGTGGATTGATTTCATTTAGACTGATCAAGATGGCTTGGCCCGTGGGGCTGGGTGATTACAGTAATAGCCATAGTAATATTCCTTGTTTTTCGAACGGGGACTAGCTATTGGTGACTATTTAAATTATGGGGCTAAGAAATTGATTGGCTGAGTTGAACGTTGGGTATGATTCTGAGGCCACGTACAAGCTCCCACCAGGATTATACATGTGCCTTGCCTATGACTACACCCGGGAATCGCGGCCAGGGATATCCCGGAGCTAAGTATGTATACAGGAGGAACTTCCGAGGACAGTGGGCCCGGCCCTTAACTTGAACCGCGTACGTGGAGGGATGCTGACCTTCGGCACCACGACTCAATCGGACTTTCGAAGCAAAGATACTGATTGAAGGTGAACCACGTTTGCAGCTGTGCCTCAGCGCCTGTACTATGAATACCGCAACTGCGGATCAGTCACCGTGCCCTGCAGGGACCATGATGGATCTGGCCATGGCCAGACGTCTTACTACTCCGGGTCAAACCTATAGAAGGAAACAAAAAGATGTCCGTGGTCGTACGTTCCGAGTCCTTCAGCTCATATTACTAACTAGTATACATACATAACACCTGTGCTCGTTCGCATCAACGTGCATGGTAACGTTTCCCAATTAATAGCTACAGCTTTTCGATCTATTGCTTTTGTTTTCGTCCCTATCCAATGTGCTCTTCCATCATTTTGCAGCTGTTTAGAGCACAAGGAAAATATATTAGTGTCTTCATATGGGGATAGGATGCACTGATACCTTTGCTTTGTGCTCTCAGAACTCAGTGACGACTCGATTGAACGCAGTACATGTCGCAACACATCGACAGTCGGCACACGGACCAGTGTTGCGCCGTACAGCAAGTGTAGTAAGTTACCGATATGTCCATGTCAAGTATCGCTGATCTTTTTTGATGGACATCAGATATGATATATGACGTGTAGACTATGGTGGATATACGGTCCGTAAAACTCAATTGCAAAGCGTTGCGTTGATCTCTTGATTCTCCAGGACCAAACACGTCTCCAAGTTACTCGCATACTACTACATATAGTATGTAGAATACGTCTTCATCGCCGGTCATCAGCTCCTCGCCCGTCTTGGAATTCTCTTTCCAGATATCCGGTTAACCAACTGACGTGTAAAGTATATCATTTGTACGCGCGGGTACACCGATCTTGAGGGTACCGGTTCAGTCGTATGTGGCAGCGCCACCTCGATTCGTTATGTCTCCTCCCCAAGCGTGAGTGTGTGCTCCGAGGCGCCGACATATACCGAGGATGGAGGAGATAATCATGCAGGTGTTGTTAATCGAGGCATGAGCGATGCGATATCGTGGTGGTGATGGTATGTCTACTTCCTCTTGACTTCTTATAATCCCGACTGTACTGGGTATTACATGCTCACCGCATATCTGATATAGGTCGATCTCCATTCTCTCGGCGCGGCGCAGCGCATTCGGGTGCACGTTCATGGGCGACAATCAACCTCCATCTGCGATCCGATGTCACTAGACGCAGGCCGCCAGCCTTGGCTTCGCAAAATGGCCGTCAGGAACGTTCTCAGTCAGCTTGGGGATGATCACGGGTTGCATGTGGAGCCAGAGACGAGAAGACCCTCAGACTATGTCGGGCGTAGTGGGCAGGCCGAGTCCTGTGAAGGAGTATAGCACTGGTCAGTGCTAAGGAGTGAAACTCTGTCGGAAGCAAGGTTCTGGGCTCTCGGAAAGTTTCTGACGTGCTCATAGACCGAATGATGGCTGCTATGTTGGATAGCCAGCTGAAGACACTGGAAAGCCCTGAGAATGAGGAGGGGGTGGCGACGGTGTCGATAGACCAGGTGCGAGAGGGCTCTCGAGTATGGAGAAGAACAGCGGCATCACTGATAAGTGTTTCTTTGCAAGAAGGATGATTTGGCCACCCAAAATACTATGACCCCCCATCAGTCAAAGATACGAGTCGATGTCTCTGGGACAGGTTCATAGGACATGTACTTCGTAGAAGTGAATTGTTCGACCTGAAATTGAGCATCCTTTGTACTCAGACCCGTCAAGAGTGGAGTTGGGCGAATATTATAAACAGCAACATCTGCGCAGCAAAATCTACTGTCTAACATCGCTGAGTCCATTCAGCACGCAGAGAGGCATACGAACTACATTGGGTTAGGGTTTGTGTTTACCTGAGATTGATTTGGCTAATACGGTTACTAAAGTGACGCGCACCTATATACGAGAGACGTCTGAGACGAGCTCAGCACAACAACGAACCGTTTAACTTGCCAAGTGCCCTCCAACTCGAGCCTCATCGACATCTAGTACTTCCAATCTCCAAATATTGGTCATGCATCCGGCCTTGCAAATTCTCGAAGTGATAGACATCATTAGTTCGCACACAGAACATAGATCCCTTCCTGCACTTGCATCCACATGCCGTGCCTTCGAGAGCCCAGCACTTTAATGTCCTTTGGAGGGATTTGCAGTCCGTCGAGCCACTTGTCAAATGTTTACCAAGCGACCTGTTTGGCATCGATCGTGAATGTTTGGTGTGTCACAGTTATCATATGATTGCGAGCTTCAGAGTCCAGACTAAGTTCACGTGCGCAGGTGCTACAGAAACCTCTTGAT
Source organism: Suillus subaureus (assembly GCF_016647635.1). Lineage (NCBI taxonomy): Eukaryota > Fungi > Basidiomycota > Agaricomycetes > Boletales > Suillaceae > Suillus > Suillus subaureus. The sequence goes on from NW_024538980.1 coordinate 11,047, forward strand.
CACAAGATGTGGGACACTCTTTTCTAGATACACATCCCCGCGTGTACTCTATCACACAAATCGGCGACTCGACATTTATCGGGCCCCTCAGTTTGATAATATTGTCTTGTCCTTGGCACCGCGTCCTTATTTCCCAACATCTGTCAATTGACATGGCATGCCGATACTGCCCACGGCGCTACAGAATTCTTGCGCATGGCTTTTGTGCCCTCCCTATTGTCCTTGAACGTACGGGTTTCTTCGGCTTCCCCCGCCTTTTTCTCGGTCTTTTCGTCTCTTGGGACTTCATGTCCTCACCTTCAGAGCATGAATTTAAGATATCACCGTACAATCGACGAGCCGTCTCCTAACAATTCACCATTTATCATACAACCTATTTCCCAGCTCCACAATCTTCGTAATTTGGAAGTATGGGACCTAGGATTCCAGGGAATCCAGCACATGATGCTGCTACGAGCTCTGCAGACGATAAGGCTGGACTTCAGGACATCGTCATCGTCAGCTTGGGACGTACGTTCGCCTTCGCAACTCCCGGGCTTTCAAAATTTGCATCTTTTGGGTCTTGATGTCAATGCATTCGAGCGCCCCTTGAACTTCTTGAGTTCACTTACGGTCATCAGAACCAAAAAAGTTTTGGTCAGCTTCACCCCTCGCGTCGCACAGTCCCCCGCACGTGTATCCCCGATGTTATCCCAGTTTCTCGCCATCCTCCAAAAGAGATGTGACAACAACAAACTCGAACACTTTACTTTCATTGCATTTTCAAACAGGATGCCGGGGATACGTACAGAACCGGGCGTCCTCGCATCATTACGCGCATTTAGCAATTTAACTCATCTGGACATTGGGAGGGGCTGTGACATTTCGATGTCTGACGAGGAGCTATGCTACCTGACGGGAGCCTGGCCTAAGCTCCAAGTCCTCAGAATCAGCCTGTGTCATCATCGATTCGGATACTACCGCAGTGCCTACATTCCATGGGCTAATACGTGTACTTCGACTCTGCCCCGCTAATTTCGCTCGCTCTTGTCACCGACACCACCAAGCTAGATGGGATTGACCTCAGAAGCCCCGGCGGTGAACATTTTTACAATTATCTCAAAGTCCTCTCCCTTGGCAATTCAATCATCGATTCCCCGCTAAACGTGGCTCTCATCCTCAGCGGTCTCTTCCCCCACCTCGGGCAGGTCAATCTTGGTTGTTGGGATACAGTTCCCTTGATGCTGTGACTACTACCCCGGAAGAAGTCGGCGATGGAGCAATGGTCATTAGTCAATAGCTTTCTTCGTGGTTTCAGTGTTGTGAGGGAGCGACCCGGGCACATCGTAACTTGATTGTGTTTATCTGATTTTTATGGTACGCGTGAATCATCCGATATACTTTTTGACTATATGCAGTTGTATGCTTAATTCACTATACAATCTTTATAATTATAAGTACTCGGAAACGTGCTCTGTGCTCTTATTATTCATACCAGAAGCCTTGCCAGGAGCAACCACCTGAGACTGCTACACATCCGCGATGCTGCCCAGTCGCTGGTACTGCAGTGGCCACTAGAACAAGCTCGTGTCCTTGACGTCACCATAAGACAGGCCGGATGGTTACTCTGGGTTACTTGCGTGTCTGTTGAGTACACAATCAGACATCGTAATTAGAGCGAGGTAAATTTGACCTCGCATCTCATTTAACAAGTCAAACTCTCAGCGATATGCAAGCAATCAACATTAGGGAAGCAACGATTCAGGTTTCGTGCTCATTCTCATGACTGCTGTCATTGTATAGTATTTCTTGATTGATCGACCAGGGTGTAATAAATGCGCAAACCATCAATATCAATTGTGGACCGATATTGATTCGGACATCGGATTTTATGTGCGCCAGTTGTGTAAAAAACGCAAATCTGCCAAGATGACACGTGAACATCATCCGACGACGCCAACAGGGTCGGCTTGAACACGCTGTACAGAAGGGCGATTCAAAGGTATGTAGATCAAAGGGCAAGGTAACCATTAGTAGCCCTGGTCAGAGAGAATACATCTGCTCACTCTCACATTAGCATTATATAAAGGAACTCTCCTCGTTCTGCCAAAAAATGTGCCTGTCTGTAGGGGGTCTCCCCGATGTAGACAAGTTCAATAGTAAGGCAGAGATGCACTAGTGGCGGAGCCCTAGCTTAACGGCTTGGTTTCCCCTTGAAAGGGAGGAACGAGGTGGTCTGATTACGGGAGATCGACTTTGTTCTTTGTCCAAGAGCCCGCTACACAAAGACATACATGTTCATGGAACTTTGTAGGTGCATTACGACACGAGCCTGGCTGTCTAATAAGTATTGTTATATACATCTTCATGATGTGCCCGACCTTGCCAAATCTCGAAATAATACGCAACTTGCAAGCAACCTGGGCATAAACCACTCCGAGCCTTTGTCTTTGATTCTCCTAATCCTCAGCACCATTTTTCAAACGCGCACCTTAATCGGAGGGCATCGCAAGAATAGACATTGTCATCTTGGAATACCAGCAACGGTCCATGTCAGGACAGTCTACTGCAGCCGACCCGCAGCAGGAGAAGCAAGTTAGTGCGAGTAAGCTATTCGATAAAGAACACCAAGCGCAATTCAAGAAGATGCCCAGCATCATAGAGCACTATGCTGCGCATCGTGGGACGCCATCTAATGCAGAATCTGCGCTTGTCTCGGGCAAGCGAAAGAGTACAACTGGGCCTGTCCAAATCACTAGGAAGACACGCAAGTCGAGCACTGTGGTGAAGAAGGATCGCGTTCCTTCCACTTCATTGAGATTACGCCCAGTTTTGAAGAAAGTCGTATCAAGAAGATTTGGTGACGATGATGACGGCGAAGAGGAGGACCGAGATGTGCAGAAATCTAAATGTGTTCGCATCAATGCTGTTGAGGAAGCAAAGAGGAAAGGGGAGAAGCGAAGAAGCTTAAAGACCGTGAAGCCATTCGCCATAGGAGCAACTCCGCTTTGTCGCTCGGCGTTGCTTCGCGAAGAAATAGCGTAGGAAGTGTATCTTCCAAGGGCACGAAGACTTCTCTCGTTGGCAAATTAAGAGGTACAACCACTGGCACGACTCGAGCACATGACTCTACCCTCATGGCGCCAACTGTATCATCACTCGCCAAGACCAGCAGGCTGCTTGTGCCATCGAATTTCCCCGTCCAGGTGAAAGACAAGGGCAAGGAGAAGGGAAAAGAACAGAAGGAAACAGATGCAGTTGAACAGATAGTGAGTTCTCAGACAGTCCCCCGAAGTCAGGGCAAAATCTTCAGCCAACCCTTGTTGAAGCCTTCGGAGCCACGTATGTCCCTGGCAGCAGCAGCTGTCATGTTCGATACGGCGAAGCCTCCAATCCTGCCGAGGCCGAAGGTGATGCTCGGACAGTGGCCGCACATATCAAAGGGAGCGATAATGAAGCTGGCTGCGCAACATGAGGTCCAGGATGCTGATACGAGCGATATCCCACAGCCACAAACGTCTGGAGAGGACGGCAGCCGCATGGTAATGTGAAAGTGGGTGGGGACGTGCCAGGTCATGGGCATTTCATGAAGGCCGCGATATTGGATAGCCAATTGAAGACGCTGAAAAGCCCTGAAAATGAGGAGGGGGTGGTAAGAGTGGCCGACTGAGGACCACGTGCGAGCCTGGGGGGGGTACATAGTAAGTACTTAGCGCTGATAATTATAACTATAAATATAAATTGAATAAGCTTGCAGTTTTTTTCTTGGTTATCACGAACACTTTTATATATGCAACTTTGCAAGTGTCCCTACCATATATCTAATCATATTCATGAGCCATGCACCCGGCTTTACAAAATCTCGAAGTAATATGCGCGATTAGCTCATACGTGGAACACAGATCGCTTCCTGCACTTGCATCCACATGCCGCAAATTTGAGCACCCGGCACTTAAGGTCCTCTGGAGGAATCTGGACTCCGTGATTCCACTTGTCAACTGTTTACCAAGAGGTCTGTTTGGCAGCGAGCATGGATGTATAGTGAGTGTCCTGATTTTATATCCTTGTAAGCTTCAGACTGAGTTCACTTGCGCAGATATTGCAGAAACCTCCTGATGGCAAGGCGTGGGATACTCTTTTCAAGTATGCGTCATGCGTGCACTCTATCACTATGACAGAACTATATAGTTCGGCAAATCTTCAGACTGAGGCTCTTAGTTTGATAATGCTGGCTTGTCCTTCGACACCTGCATCCTTTTTTCCGAAGCTTCACAAATTAACATTGTACGATGACGGAACCCGCTTCACTGCAGAGTTCTTGCGCATGGCTTTCGTACCCTCGCTAGTGGAATTGAACCTGCAGATCCCTTCAACTTCCTCCCCCGCTCTCATTGTCCTTTCGTCTCTCGGGACCTTCTGTCCTCATCTCCAGCGCATGACCGTGAAAGTTACACGTACAACGGACAACTTGTTGCGTAAAATTTCGCCCTTTATCATACAATCTGTTTCCCAGCTCCATCATCTTCATACATTGTCGGTATCGGACCTAGGTCACAAAGGGATGGAGTGCCTCATGCAGCTGCGAGCTCTGCAGTCACTATCCTTGGACTTGACCGCATCATCGAGCTGGGACACCCTGTCGCAAGTGCAACTCCCCGGCTTCCAGGATTTGAAATTGTTGAATATTTCTACTCGTACTATTGAGCACGCCTCGAACTTCTTTAGGTCACTTCAAATTGTCAGAAGCAGGGGGATCAGCTTCGACTTCACGCCCCAGCTTGCAGGGTCCTCAGCCAGTGGGTCTGCGATGCTCTCCCGGTTCCTCACCATCCTTCAAGAGAAATGTGATAACGACAAACTCGAATCTTTCTCTCTCATTCATTCGCGGAAGAAGATGCCCACAGAATCGGGCATCTTCACATCATTGCATGCATTTCGCAATTTAACACAGCTGGTCATCG
>NW_024538981.1:0-15982 GCF_016647635.1 Suillus subaureus
CTGGCCTTGGCCGACGACGAATCCGAGACAATAATATGGAACTGGAAAACGCAGGAGTACGCGATCTTACAAAGTCCCGTTGATACGGACCTTTGGCGGGTATGTGACTCCGTCAATTATCAGCCCCTTTTTCATTATTATGAGATCTGTAGAACAAATGCACTCAGGTCGTCTTTGCATACAAGACCATCCTTGTTGTTAGAGCTCGTTCAGTTCATGCATTTGCGGACCCAAAACTAGCACCATATCCCAACACATGTGTCCATCATCCTTATGCCCAGAACACATTTGGCTGGGTGGATGGTATCTCTGTCTCTGTTCCGCCATCTTTGCCTGAGGATCCCACAGGAATGGAAGGACAGCCTCTGTCAATTCTTGTGCGCACGAAGAATGATGACCCGTGGTCGTCCACGTTCAAGATGCAACTCTGGACTTTGAGTCCAATGACCTCGTCTCATGAAACTGTTGTCGACGGGCCATATTACAAATTTCCCCCTTCTATGACTACAGAAATCGTGACACCGCGTCGGGGTGCCCTACGATGCACTGACATGGTGCTTGGTCCGTATGGAACTGCAGTCTGGGTGCAACCAGAAGATTATTCAGTTGCAGGCTTAATCTCTTCGAACGTTCACCTGCAAAATATGCCTGTGCCACAGTCTCACGAAACACTTGTAGCCGCCGCCTTCCCTGGATTGCTCAATACTCAGGATGAATCGCAGGTCAAGTCATCGTGGAAGAATCACGGGAAGGATTGGACGTGTCTTGATTACGATGAGGAAAGAGGTTGCGTTGCATTAGGCTCGGCTGCTGGTGCTGTCACTATCCTAGATATTTGAAATCTAGTCCATGCAACCAGCAATTTGTATGCTCACGGAGGACACGCTCGCCAGTGGCTTCTTTAAATCCCCGGTAGTTGTCAAGTAGATATGACGTTGGAAGCAGCGATGATATAGACTGCACATCTTTCTGATACTGTGGAAGTAAATAATTTCCTTTCGAGGCTGCTTTTTAACGAGAGCCTTCTCGCCGGAATGAAAGGATTCAGCGAGTGCCCCACGCATAAAATGATTCCACTAATATAACTATTGGTACACTTTCGAAATGCACAGCCGACATGTTGTAAAATGATATCGACGGGTGCTATTGGGGTACCATGCGTCTATTGTAGGAAAGTGAGGTATGGCATAATTTGTCTCGCCACCCGAAGTGTCGATTTCTGACCTCGACGTTTGAGACGAGCGGCCTCAGAGCGACGATATCATCAAGGTATTTCATTATGTAGTCTTACATAATGCAGACCCACGAGCTAGCGGCATCGAAAGTACGCTATGCTCAGTATGATACCTCACGATGTACAATTTGTCACCCGTACCATCTGCGGATCCACCCACGGATCCACCCGCACCCGTGATACTCTGACCCGCGTAAGGGTGCGGGTAGTAGGCCGTCAAAGTTCCATCTACCAGCGGATTGGGTACGGGTGCCACCCGGGTTCGCCCATTTTCTAACTACACGGATGTAAGACCACTCGATAGCAACATGGAATCAATGTTCCAAGTCCCATCTTCGTTTGCATTATGATCTATCCTCTGTCGCTGCAGGCACTACTACTAATCCCTCATCTGCAGTTCTGCGAAGTCGAATGATCTCCCTTCTAAAACCTCCTTCCCATCCACATCCTAGTCCGAGGCAAAATCTGTCCATCATTTTTTCTGCATTACGAATACCTTCAAGTCAAGCAAACTCAGCATCATGATCAATATCACCAAGTGAAATTGATTCGGGACCTTTGAGATTGTCACTGGAGACTGCTGCAAGTGGAGGAACAAGTGAAAAGTAAGTTTCGAGTTGCTTGGCAACCTCTGTATTGATGCCTGGAAGTTTGGTCGTACGCATGTGAGCATGGTGGCGTCGTGTTGGCTTGCCGTCAGCAATATTCTTAAAGGCGGACATGACAGCGAAGGTTAGCGCGAACCTTGCCGAGTGTCTTGAGTATGCTGACAGAGAGATTGCAGTCCTTGACATGCGAGTGTGGCCAACCTCCAGACTTAGTAGCCACTGTAGAGAGTTTAAAGTACCTCAAATCACACTATCATACACTGAACTGATGCTGTATACTATTTAGTACATCCTCCCAGTTCTGAGTTCTGCCTGGCAGTGCCAGTTCTGCCCTGCTACGTGGCAGAATAACAGAGTTTGGCCCACAATACTAGATGCATTACTAACCGCTCAAAGCCGCTTATGCATCTGTCTTCGTGAATCTTAGGCGTCCCATTTGCGATGGTTCAGTCAGTCAGTCTTCCCTCTCTTGTTTCTCGCGATGTCATTCGCGGTCCCCTGGAGTTGGAGTTCGCATTGACCCCTGCGCGTGCTATGGCACAAATCACTCAGGCTACTGCCACCGGTGCCGCAGATAGGTTTTTCTTTAGATAACTCGTTCTTGCCACCGCAGCCCAAATCGGGTGGATTAGCTCAAGCCAGACTTCGTCGCCACGATAGGTCGGTTCCGCAAAACGTAAAACCTAGTTACAAATATGCCGTGGGGCGAGCTACAACCCGCAGTTTATGCGACCCGACGTGTGAATTCAGAGGCTAGCGTGCATCAATGTGAACGCAAATGATGTAGCGGGAAATGTATTGGTGGTGAAACACGTGGGGGAGGGAGAACGACTTGATTCGTACTGAGAGGAAGCTGACATGTCTTGGGTCAGCAGCATCATAAAGCAGTAAGGATTGCATTTATCCAGCTACATCTCAACTGACAAACCCCCAGATTGGTGAATCAGTCTCAATCCTGGTGCTACTCTGACGGAAGGCCATGGACCCCGTGACTCTGTCTCGAGGAGCAATATTCTCACTCAAACGTTTGTAACATTATGTAGAGGTCAGTAGGTCAGTTGAACGCCATGCCACGTCGTATTCCAGCAAGGTCCAATGGGTCAAGCAAATCCAGGCCTACGAAAAGGTATAAGAAGGACCTCTGGACTTTTAATCTATGCACTAACTTCCTCTATCCTTCACTCATCTTGACTTCAAACATGCAGCGCTCTCTTCTGTTCAATGTACTTGCCTTCATGGTGGTTCTTGCGGTTGCATACCCCATGTCAGGAGCGATTACGGAACGTTCCTGTGGGTATTCATGACATCAGTTGCATTATAGTTGTTAACATATCATGCAGCTGTAGCTAGGCGCGAGGATGAGGCCCGTGGCGTATACTTCCCGATTAGCTATGACAACAACAAGAAACGCTGTACGTATTTATGACCGCCAGTTGACACCGCGATGCTAACATACCTATTTAGCCGAGGACGATGCGATCTTGTACCCCATGTTACTTAAAGAACGTTCCTATAAGTGTTCGTGACATCAGTAGCATTATAGTAATTAACAATATCATGCAGCTGAGCGCTGTAAGTATTCACGACCGTCAGTTAACACCACGATGCTAACATACCATTTAGCCGAGGATGATGCGATCTTGTACCCCGTGTTACTTAAAGAACGTTCCTGTGAGTATTCGTGAGATCAGCAGTATCTTAGTTATTAACAATATCATGCAGCTGCGGTTGAGCGCTGCGAGTACTCGTGACAGTCAGTTAACGCCGCGACGCTAACATACCTATTTAGCTGAGGACGATGTGATCTTGTACTCCATGTTATTTAAAGAACGTTCCTGTAAGTGTTCGTCACATCAGTAGCATTATAGTCATTAACAATATCATGCAGCTGCAGGTGAGCGCTGTAAGTATTCATGACCGTCAGCTAACACCACGATGCTAATATACTTATTTAGCCGAGGACGATGCGATCTTTTACCCCATGTTATTTAAAGAACGTTCCTGTAAGTGTTCGCGACATCAGTAGCGTTATAGTTATTAATAATATCATGCAGCTGCAGTTGATCGCTGTAAGTATTCATGACCGTCAGCTAACACCACGGTGCTAACATATCTATTTAGCCGAGGACGATGCGATCTTATACCCCATGAAACAATGAGCAATTCCAACAGCATCGGGAGAACTTGAAGGTATCCACTATTGTTGATCACGAATGTGGGGCCACTTTTAGCGAATGTTGATAACGTTTGAATTTACTGCGTTTGGTTTGACAATGCGTTGAGCATTATGTACCCCCGACTCCATGAAGTGAGGAGGTTCTGTCAGCTCCAAACGTACATCCAGCACCTGTATGCTGATGCGCGCCTGAAATGATTTCTTTTTTCAATCATGTCGCCGTTTTTGTGCAAGAGTCCTTGCACCCGCACATACGTGTTTAATCTTGATGGCTGTCCTGTGATATTTTTGCTACAGCAACAACTTTCTGTGTGTGGTTACAGCGGACCCTTGCAATTCGCGCCTGCCAAATCTCCCTTCCTCCCACCGATGCTATCAGAGTGCTGCATCCGACGTTCTGGTATGCCTGGGACAGGATAACATCGTATTTTCATGCGCTCACTTTGAGATGGCGACATACGTGCACTGTGTTCCAGTATCATTCTGCCAATTGTTCAAAGATACACCTTTAAAATACCTAGTGTTGTATGAAATCTGCAGGCGAGGGTGATTCACTGCTAGACGAACGAAGAGGCTGCTACATTGCAGCTTGACCCTCTCAGTCTTCTAGTCTCGATTGGGTGCTTATTCGTGTCGCAATCGGGAACACCACTTACGATCAGACAACCCTCCGACAATCTGTCGTGTGGCAATCAGTGAGGCTGATATAGGAAACCACCAATATTCTTTGCAGTTCTGCACATCTCAATTGGCGCACGACGATGGCACCTCGTATGGGAAATCAGGAAAGAACATAACAGAGGCTGTGGAGGAGCATCTTGCAACGTCTGGTGAGCTTAATAGGAAGGTTAATTGTAGCAGCTCTATGTACTGGTTGAAGGAGTACTCTCTGCGAATTACAGTGTGACCCAATATACGGATGCACTACGACAAGGGAGATAGATCTTCCAACAGAAATCTATAATTATTCAAGTAGCCTCTGATCCTCGACTTTCTCCTTGGAGATTGCAACCGCCCAAATATCCTGTACCGAAGCCCAATACCTATCTGGCTCCACCCGGACGTGTGCTACATGTTCGCTCTCTTCAAACAGTTCGCAACGTGCATCCATTCCGCGTCCCTTCGCAGTCTCGGCATGTTGCGTGACATCTTGCCACGGAATCAATTTATCCTTACGCGAGAAAAGATAGAGGCGGGGTGTGTGGAGGCCCATCCATGGTAGGACGCGGGGATTCCACATTTCGATCCGGAGGTTTTCCATGATCATTATTCGCTTACCCAATACCAGAGAGAGGCCAAGGCCGACGAAGTGCATTGTGTATATCATGGCAAGTACGATGACCCTGAGAACTGGGTTCCGGATGACAATGCTGAATGCGAGTTTAATTGTTTTTAGGTTACCTATTGCCGGGCACGAGTCGAGGATCAATGCGCTCGCGGTGAACGGTTGAATTAATGTGGAGCCATATTTCCGCTTTAGCATGTGTCCAAGAAGTGTCATTTGCAGGGAGCCTCCTGGTGATGCATGCAATGATCAGCCTTTTCCACATTCAGCCTGGGTGAACTTACCATTGGAAAACACGTGAGTGAGTATACGGGGAGGCGGTTGGGCAGAAGAGGAAGATGGGAAGCAGTGCAGTGCTTCTAAGGCATCGATTACAGGCATGAGGCGCCGTTGCTTTTAATTGTGTGAGCCGACAAGACAACAGCAAGGAATTGTGGGGTGCTCACTCTGGTACCGGTTGTAGTCCAGAACACGTCGGGATTGCACCGAACAACGATTTGAGACGCGTTTGGATATAATTTGGTATATGCATGGGTATAATTCTGCAAATGCCTAAGTTGTGCTCCCACTATAGACGCAACACGTTAGACAAGGATTTAAACAAAACTGGGATAGCCCACTCCATCCGAATATCAAAATGACGCTACAGAATGCCTCGTGACGCGTCAGCTATTATGCTATCACGGATATTGACTCACTTTGGCAATGTAGTATCCTGGCATTGCTCGCGGGTACCCCGGAGATATATTCCAGTGCCAATTACACTGAACCCTTCCAGAGAGTGAACTCCAGGTTTCTGCGACATAATGGTGGAGGTGTGCACGTTAGTAAAACCCCAATGAAACGAAAAACAGTGACACGTGTTACTATAAGGTTACCGAGTTTACTCACGACCAAACATAATTATAACCGTCTGATTAGGCGCTCGACCTTTTCTGACATTGGAATTTGTAGTCGCAGTCGTAGTCATAGGCAAAATCATGCTTAGTGCGTCGTGCGAGATACAATAACAGGGCAACGTCCTTGTTTACCAAGGTCATGTCAATGGGGACTTCGGATTACTACGATTTATGTAATGTGCATGTGCATGTGCCAATCCAACTCTTACTCAGGCCCGGTAGTTCACACTTTCAACTGGCACTGACAAGCGCCTGTTCTTTCATATCAATGCTGGAAGTGGTATACTTATGATCCCTCGAATCACAAGAGAGTCGTGGTATACACTAACGGCCACCTGGACTCGGAGGTGCCGTCTAATCCATACCCTTCCTATCCCACCCTCGACCACTTCCCTATCCTGCGCCGAAGATCAGGAAGGTGCGAAGGTTTGGCTTCGCGCATTCGAAGACGCCAAAACTGTCCCAAAAAATCTAGTCGAACTTACTTTCTCTCGCAGTTCTGGTCCTGGAGGGCAGGTACATTCATATTACCCGTTTTCCATGTGAGAGTGTGGTGTACTTAATTGATATTGGTTAGAATGTCAACAAGGTGGAGACTAAGGTTTCTGCGCGCTGTCGTGTAGACGCACCTTGGGTACCGTTATGGGCGCGCGAGAGTCTCGTGAGGACGGTAATTTGTGGAGCTGGTCATGCGATTGTCAGACTGAAACGGTTTCATTCAAGCCATACTACGTCAAAACATCGCATTCTTTACTAGTTTCATCTAGCGCGTCTCGTTCTCAAGCACGAAACATTGACGATTCCCTGGGCAAAGTCTGTTCAACTTGTCAACGCTGTATCACAAACTGAACAGTCTCAAGATGCATGCTGTCGTGATGGATGCTGCCAAGAACTTCATTACTAGCGAACCCAGTGCGGAACAAAGACAGAGGGTTGCCAATCTAGAAAAGGCACACGACAATCGAAGGAGATTGGAGAAGGATAAACGCAGTGCCGTGAAGAAGATGAGGTCCAATAAGGGGTGGAGCGAATAGCATCTTGGTCAGTACGGTGCACGAGCTATGGGTACAAATCCTATCTAACTGAAGATTGAGAAGTTTTCATAACAGCATAGTAGTCTCCGTCGTATACGATGGCCGATATCTTTAACAGTATAGGAGTACAAGACGCAGGTCGAGCAAATTAATTAACTCGGGAATCGATATTATTCAACGCCTGGAAACGGTGCTACTTTATCCACACCGTGATGCCCGGCACCACATTCCAGAAACTGCGCATGAGGGCCACTGAGTTCTCGAGTGGAGCAAGGAAATTTCGGGGGGAAGTAATCTTGCAGGAATAGGTACTCATGCACGCTTACACACCCTCCGCTTTCTGATGATGAAGCCCTTTTCCGCAGTAATGCGTTCATGCTGCTTCAAGCTGCCTCGTGAGCATGAACTTTTTGGCTGGCATCTTAAGGCTGCATGTTCATCAATCAAGGCATTCCTATTGTGATCCCGGCCATACCTGAAAGTGCTGGACTCACAACTCTCAGTTGGCCGAGGAACGAGGCCACGTGTATAAGTTCACCATACCCCAGTTTTCCGTCCATACATGACAACTTCCGTTCAAATATCAATGACGTGATCGATAGTACTTGACACGAGTGTCAGATGTCACCGTCATGCAAGATCATAGCGATATGTTCGAAGGATTGTCCACACAATCAACGTTGGACCTCTCATCGATACATCACAGGATTCTTGGTAGAAGTATTCCATCCTTTCGCAACAACAGACCTAACATTCGTTAGGATTCACCAGTCCCTAAAATTATCAGACGCAGTGACCACATCAACACAACCCTCCGACACGTACTGCCGCACGAAACATATCCCCCTCTGACTTACCTGTAGAGCAGGCCAATGTGGCAATTCTTCATTTGTACGATCTTCTCATTCATCACTAGATAGTATAATGCATACAAGGACCCTAGCCAACATGAAAACTGGATGTAGAGGACTCGTGTAACATTACAATGACAGGTTGTATCGATGTCGGGTTGATACCGATGCACAGGCGGGTGCCAGTATTTGAAGGAGTTGCAAGAGGTTGCAATTTTTTCTCCATCGTACAAGCTCTTCATCGTACAACACAACATGTCTTCAACAGCCAGATCAGTCTCTCGTTGCTCTATGCGCGGCTTATTCGGTACATTCAAGCTTGATTGTAAGGCCGCCGCGCTCGAGTTCGTTGGGACAACGTTGTTTCTACTCTTAGGACTTGGCGGTATCCAGGCGGCTACTGACGAGACCGGAGTCAGCGGCACCACTATCGAACATGTGATGTATATCGCGACATCCATGGGTTTCAGCCTTCTGGTCTCCGCTTGGTTGTTCTACAGGATAACGGGCGGCCTCTTTAACCCCAATATCACGCTTGCACTGTTTCTAGTAGGGCTGGTGAGCCCCGTGAGATTTGTGTTGTTCTGTATCGCACAGCTGGTTGGAGCTATTACTGCATCAGCGCTGTTGCTTGCCCTGACCCCTGGACCACTGTATGTTAAGTAAGTAGTTGTCACGAACTGGTGATTTTGTCAATCCTAATCGAAATATACGCCTTCCCCGATAGCACATTCCTACAAAAGGGAATCAATTCATTTCAAGGCGTTTTCATTGAAATGTTCCTCACAGCAACGCTGGCTTTAGCCGTTCTGATGCTAGCCGCTGAGAAATCCCAGGTTACTCCGTTTGCACCAGTAAGGATGATTATCATATCCCATCATAATAACGCTGAATGTTATGCATCAGATTGGCATCGGGCTGACGCTATTTGTCGGACATTTGTGAGTGGGTTACCTTCCTGTGTATTAGTTGTTGAAATCGTCCATACCTGGCGTAGATGGGCCATATTTTATACATGTGCATCGATGAATACGGCACGTTCATTCGGGCCTGCTGTCGTTACTGGGTTTCCTTACCCTGACCATTGGGTAGTGAGTAAATCAGACTCTTCACGGGCGCGCCCCTAAGCTTCGCCTCATTGTAGTATTGGGTTGGTCCGTTTCTTGGCTCTCTGCTGGGAGCTGCTTTCTACAGTATGCTGAAATGGTAAGTAAGATCCACTCGCTCACTCACATGTACTGACGCGCATGACAGGATACATTATCAAGATTTGAATCCTGGGCAGTCGTCCACGCAGGAGAAGGATTCGCCGGATCCAGTGCTTACCGAGGCACCAAGTGACACCGAGAACGCTTGGCATAACGGAGATGTTGCGGGAAGGAGTGCGGGAAGTGTGGGGACATGCAAACCGTAGGGTTGAATGTAACAATGAGGCCTTTTCTCTCGGAATAGAGATATATATGAGTATCAGCTAACTATACCAATTTGTATAACTCACACACGCAGGGCGTAGACAGTGTCTTCTATGTACTGATAGATGGCGGTTCGAAATTTATCTATAGAAAGTTTTGCAGAGATTCCCTAAGGCTGTTAAGCACGAGGCAAACCCTAGCTGAAATGCTCGTATGATTCCCAGAGGGCATTATAAATGAGCATACCCGAAGGTTACGAGTGCTGTCAAAGAATCTGCTTCAGAGTAATTTTTAAATAACGAGAGCCATTGCGACCTTCTCGCCCTATAGTCCCCCCTTCCATAGAACGAGCATGTTAAGTAATTCATCTTCACAGAGGAAGTATGCGGAAGAGAGACAACTTACCAAATATTTTCAAATACATAAATGAGAAGGGATTTTGTTCGCCGCTTGAACGTTCTGTTTCAAAGTCGACGTTCATTCACGTCGAACTTCTGCCCTATGAGGCTGTGACCCTCACTTAACATTTACAAAAAGAACGACTCCCTTCCGTTATTGGTCTACCTACAGAAGACTCGAAACGTCCACGAGCTACTACAAGCCAGGTTTCATGATCAAGCCTGCACTCCGAATATCTTATTATTCTTAGTTGGATACTTGAACTTGAATCACACCAGCATCATCAACTCAATCAAATTGGACTAGGGACTTAGTCTTGTCGCCTGCAGTCAATCTCCATGGGATGGAGGAGTATCTCATAACCTAGTGCACGGTCTTGGCGCTGTTATGCTTCGCTCTCCGCTCGTTCATATCTCGCCTCATACATATCAGAGTGCATACCCAAATGCATTAGGGGGAGGTGTACCTGTCTTATCCAGTTCTCTGACAACATCGGGACGACGTTAAGCTGTGCGTGTGTATTCAGATAAAGCAGACTTCGGATTGATGGAAACTTGTTACAGTCGCTTCCATTAACATCCCATATAGCGACATGCAATGGCTAATGCCTTTAGTAGTCCAGCTCGTTCCAGGAATTCTACTCATTCTCCTCATGCTTCCACAGCCAGAGTAACCACGTCGGATTATCGAACAGGAGCATTATGAGGAGGCAGCAGTAGCCCTTGCGTACGTTGTTCGAACGTCACACACCGGGAGTTTGGGAGTTTTTCACTATGCAAGATTTGTTTCGAAATGTTAGTGATAAAGTTGGCATTCTTACTATACATTTTGACACGGTAAAGATGAAAAAATTGGATGAGTGGCCAAATCCTGGGCGAAATTCTACATTTTATGAATCATTTTGACGTTGTAAAAGAAAGACATTTCACCGACAGCAAGATCTGAAGAAAAATGATCGAACATTTTGATTCAAATCTTGCACATAGGGTAAAATTCCTTTCCAATTAGGTAAAATGTGTTTCGAAATTTTTATTTCAAATTCTCCTCAAATTTCACCCCATGTAAGATTTGAATCAAAATGTTCGATCATTTTTCTTCAGATCTTGCTGTCGGTGAAATGTCTTTCGTTTATAACGTCAAAATGATTCATAAAATGTAGAATTTCGCCCAGGATTTGGCCACTCATCCAATTTTTTCATTTTTACCGTGTCAAAATGTATAGTAAGAATGCCAACTTTATCACTAACATTTCGAAACAAATCTTGCATAGTGAAAAACTCCCAAACCCCCAATGTGTCAGTTGATGATAAATCTGTCCTTATTCTGGACAAGATCAAAGTGGACTTCTTTGCTGCACTTGGTATTACCGGTACGGCATCGGGTTCTATGGTGTCATATATGTCGTCGCGGTCGGTCCTACCCTAGCATTTGCCGTGGACTCCTGGGGACGCAGATGTATCTCTTAGTGGGTACCCTTGAGCAAGGATTATCACTGCTTTGGATCGCCGGCTTCAGCACTGTCCACCCACACAGCACCATTTTTTTCCTGAGTCAGAAGTCTATTGTTGCCGTTTACCTCTGGTGTAATTTTCTGTCCCGGCTGGGGACTTCTGCCGCGAATTGTAGCCAGCGAAATTGCTCCCAATTATCTCTGCGGCCACACCTACTGTCGCGATCTGCGTGAACTAGCTGATGCCGTTCACAATATCGCACCTGACCCTGGTGATGCTCTAGAGGATCACGTTATCACGTACAGAACGTTCCTGCTCCTTGGCGTGTGCTGCATGATCATGGCAGTGTGCGTGTATTTCTTGCTACCTAAGAAGGAGTATGCATTAGAGGATATCACGTATTCCTTTGAGACGGATGTGATGGCGAAATTTTTGGAGGATTCGTATTGAAGTCGCTGATCTGCAGATTTGATTTACATGAATTGTTGCTACTGGTACGTACACATCATCTAGGGACGAAGGCTTCTCTTACGCAGGAGAAAGGCTTCGGAACGCTACTGCGCATATGCACATACAAGCAGAGTAGTGTGTCAAAACATACGGCCCAACAATGGTGAATACTCTTATATACACCTGTCGTACTTCAACTGCCAGCCCAATATCATCACTGCGAGATGTGTAACAAATTTTGAGTCGCCTGCAAGTTAACTAACGGTCCAAGGGAAGAAATGAGGGCGCCATATTCTGCTTGCTGCTCGTCCGTCATCACTCCGACACGAAGAACCAGCCTCTCCAAGGGAGAATTTGACCGCGCCAATAATGCTTTCAACTCCTCGAAGCCATCCTGGTACATTGGAGCATCGAGTATGCGTAAATTGGGGAATGAGAGGGCGTTGAAAAAATCAGGTAACTGGTTTGTGAACCCCATGGCATAGTTGATGCGCAAGAATTGAAGTTTGGTGTGTGTGAACGGTGTTAAGTCCTGTATTTCGAAGAACGATATACCAATGCTTAACGAGGAGAGGTTGGGAGCAAGTTGGAGCAAACGAAGGCATGCAATTGAGTTGTATATGTTGATCCTGACATTTGTCAGGTGAGGCAATACGGAATTAAGAATGTCTAAGCGCGCGAGGTCAAACAATGGCCCAATTACCTCTAGATTACGGAGAGTGGAGGGCATGCATGGGAAGAATTGTGTAAGGGCTGGCTCAAAAGGACCAACCATCCTTATGGTCAGCTGCTGCAGTTCTGAGAGGTTTCTTAACACGAGTGCAGGTTTCTCGGCGTTTTCCAAAGATAGGATAGAGAGAGACGAAACGTGCTTGAGGTATGGTTGAAGAAGGCTTTGTAGCTCCGTTAAGACATGCTCCTGCCACTGAAGCGCCAACGAGAGCGGACGTCCTCGTGAACGCTTGAGCCATGTGTCATAGCAGAAAGCGTTGTGCTGCCAATCTTTGAGAAAGACTTTGATAGACAGTCTGCACCATAGACTTGGCATATCCACAGCAACCTCCCTCCATCGTCGGCATACCCTGGTCAGTAGGATGGGAGCCATATCTGGTGTGGGCGACAAGTGCTTGGTGTCCGGGAGACAGTAGTCGAAAATATGGCATAGGACTTCAGTTGGCAAGCGCCAGATTGAGAAAGCCAATGGAAGTCTCTTGTGCAAAACCATGGACTGCATAATTTTGTGCTGCTTTTCGACTCTCAGACATGGCTATAAAACTGAGCACTTTGATGCAACGTACGATGTTTTGTAGGGTACCCAGTCACTGATTTCCGAGACCAATGAGACGAGTAAGTTTCAGCGAGTGGGTTGAACAAACGCTATCAATTGATGTTCCTAGAACAACGACACAAGTAAGTCTAGTCTACATTAGTACGAGCCTAGGTACGAGTGCATGCAAGAATAAACATACCTCAGCGAGTGCAGGAATAAACGCTGAGGAAAACAAACATACGAGCACACGCTACTAATGTAATGCGGTGGCTGAATGGCGATGCTGTATAGTACCAAGAAGCAAGAGTGATGGGAAATGAGAAATTGGTTTTTGAATTGGCTGTCTGCATGTTGTTTGCCAACGCTTGTTTGAGGCTGATGAAGTGTACGTAAATCTACTGTAGTGGCTTTTGTAATGCAATTATCATGTCCACGGAAACCATAACAAACGCCTGCACATATCTTGGTCTCACAACACCCGCCATCACACCCGCTGACCTGGCAAAGCGACTCGGTACCTTTGGCAGAGTAATTTCGCTCGATGGCTTTGGGAAACTCGATGCACTAGGCCAACCGAGGCCTTTCGGTTATGCGACGATTGAAGGTCACAAAACAGACTTGGCGAGGTGTAAGTTTTCTTTCTTTTTTGTGAATTTTATGGCTGAAATTGGCCAGGCGTAAATGTACTCAGTGGAACAGTATGGAAGGGCGCCAAACTCCGTATTGGAGATGCAAAGCCTGATTTTCGTGAACGGCACGTCTTCACCCTAACTCACTCACTTCCCACTCACTCTCCAAAACAACAGACTTGCCTCCATTCCCTCTCCACCACACAAAAAAAGGCGTGCCAATTCCAAGGTAGGCATCCATGCGCCTGACATGTCACTGGTCACGCCCGAGACAGCACGTACCCGAGGGGGATGGAGGGTCACCGAGATGGGACGTGTGGTGAGAATAATGCGCATGAGACCTGAGAAACCCTTGGAGCCGCCCCGGGTGCTTACCAGTGCAGGGAACAAGAAGTACGACAAAGATGGGAAACTTGTGACAGGGAAACGCAAGAAACGCGTCAAACTTCCCCCCACACGCACGCGCCGCCGGACGATTGATCCAACGCGCTGGGACTCAACACATCTGAAGGGTATCTGGTTGGATGCTGAGGTAGCGGGCGCGGTGGATCTTGCAGAACACGCCGGTGGGCCTGTAATCCCGAGAAAAAGACGTGCTGAGGTGTCAGAGAACAGTGACAGTGAACAAGACACCGAGAGTCCATCTAGTGATGATGAAGATGACCACGAGTCTTTATCGCTGCCGGTCCCAAAATCTACTGTTTCTCCCCTCTCACCACCAGAACTGTTACCCCTTCCCACTGCTCGTTCACCCGTGACTGAAGCTGCGACTGAAGCAATCCCCTCCCTCGCGCAAGAAAAGCTCACCTCTCTCGCATTCCTTCGCTCCCTTTTTGGGGACGGGGACGAAGGATGGGGTGGACAGGAGAGCTTGTCTGATATTGAAGATGCGCGTCTTGGGGGTAAAGGTAAGGCGAGGGAGCCTCAGACTGGAACACGGATGAATGTGGATGAGGGCGAGATCGAGATCGAGGAAGTTTCGCATGCGAAATACAAGGATACAAAAATGGGATCAGATACAACAGTATCTCCGCTCAACTCCCAATCGCGCCCGACATTCACGTCAAAGCCGTCTGCTCAGGATCAGAAGCAAACAAAACTGAAAGATCTGTTCGCACCGAGGGAGGAGGAAGGTATGTTTTTGTTTCATTGTATACATTCATTTTATTGCTACACTTGTTTTTTGTTTCCCCTTCTAATGTCCCCATTTTTATTCCGGTCGATCTTCATTGACCACGACCCGCTATAGCTGGATTCTCATTACTCAGTCATCTCGACCTGGACTTTGAGGAGGAAGACATACTCGGGATTTCAGACCTTCCCCACCCCTCACAACCACATCACGCGCGCTACCTCACATAGTCTCCGTTCCTCACGAGCAGCCACAAGCGCACCCAACGCTGGACTCGAGTTTCCCCTTCTTTTTCCCTCTCCCGCCAACCCTCCGTTCGCGTTCCTCCATAAGAAATACACCTCGAGATATATTCTCCCTCTTCCCTCACGGGGGCAAAGAGGAAGACAAGAACGAGGAGCCCTTCTCCTGCACCCAAACTACCTCCGAAATTCACTCCCAGTGGGAAGCCCAAAAAGGTGCGCTGACGAGGGAGTGGAAGGCTCGGTGGAGAGAGGCCTCGAAGGGTAAGAGAGGAAGGGACGAGTGAATGTGTTGGACTCGGGGAATTGGAGTTAAGTTCACACTCTAAGAGCATCCCTCCAGAG
Organism: Suillus subaureus; assembly: GCF_016647635.1. Classification (NCBI taxonomy): domain Eukaryota; kingdom Fungi; phylum Basidiomycota; class Agaricomycetes; order Boletales; family Suillaceae; genus Suillus; species Suillus subaureus. Next base: position 15,418 of record NW_024538981.1, read on the forward strand.
TCTGTATTGCGGGCACCATCAAGATGTGCGCTGTGCCTTTCTTCATCGCACATGCCGAAATTTTGACTGTTTAACTGGCTAGGAGGATAGTTGATGTACTACGCTTGTGAAGACGGTATATCCTCAATATCACTTCGGTACTACTTGCAACCCATTTACCCTGGCCGATCCCCTGAGAACGTGTGGTCAAAATGTGATCCACAGTCCACGTCATATACGATAGGTCAGACACTCTTGCGTCGATAAGTCAGGAACATCGAGTATGGCCTCCGCTGGCCTTGTCTCAACAGAGAGAGAGGCTCCGACTAGAAACGAAAGGAGAACTATGTAGGTAGTTAGAACGAAATATCATGTATCGGTAAATACTCATATTCACCGTCTTCAAATTGAGAGACTGAGGAGAGTTCGTTTGGGGATGCCAGAATAAAAGAAACCTGTTGGAACGGAGGACAAGAAGGGTATGTGTAGAACCCGTATAGCAAAGAGTGATTGTGTGTGTAAAGTAAAGTATGTACGACAAATATTGTGTTTTGATACCTCGAAGATAACCAATAACACGTCCTTT
>NW_024538982.1:0-15863 GCF_016647635.1 Suillus subaureus
GACCCAGCGACACAAGTCCAAGAACTGCATAGGGCTTTTGTAGATGAAATTGCTTCCACGGCACGGTGGAATGCACTTAGTTTAAAATTAAAAGGGCGGCTGCAGGACTCCAATCTCTTGGTAAATCCACCTTTTATTGTTATATTGGGTAAAATCAATGTCAAGCCATTGGTAGGCCACTGTCTTACTCAACGCCAATGTTGGGTTTCTCGCTATCAACAGTGTGATATGGCGGGAGATCTGTCATTCAGATGGCCAGCTACATGTCCTTGGTGACGAGCTTTGGAAGTATAATTCTCGGTATCTCTTGGTCTGGCATGAACGAACTTCTGGAGATAATACGGCCTTGGAAGCAGTCAGTAACTTATGTTGCATAACTGGAATGTCTCTCACTGTAGCTATTTCAGGCATCATTCGCATTAAGGCTTCACGACAAAAAGCACGGACTTGAAAGTCTGGCAATAATTTACAGCGTTCCAAGGCATTATTTATCTGGGGGTGAGCCTGTACCATGATAAAGTCATAGGCGGACATCCTGACTTGAAGTTAGAATGATCTTCTTTTTTGTGGCATTCTCCAACAATTGGTACGGTGCCGGGGATACAACTTCCAGGGCCGTAGTTGGCGCTGTGACACTGATCGTATTCGCGATGATATTAAACGGCATCATTCGCATCAGGGAAGGAGAAGGCTGGTGGTGGCGTGCAATGGCCAGCAGCTATTATCCCTTCCAGCTTACGCTTGGAAACGAGTCATGGGGTTCGTGGAGATGACAAGAGGTCAAAGATGCGAGCCTCAACCTGACCCTGAAGAAGCCAGCCTTCACACATTGACACACCTCTCGCAAGCAAACGTTGAGGCAGATGTTTCAACTTCACGAAACTTTCAACGAGAAATATCAGGCGTGGACGGTCACGAAGATCACTTTCACTCCTCTGTCCCTCGAACTCAGTCATACCAGCCCAATGCCTCTGTAGCGTCCAGGAATGAAGGACAAACAGCAGCAGTAGCCAACGATACGGACGCCGCAATATTGCCTAGTTCATATTATACAGAACAGGAGAATGCAAGATACACAGACAACATCGTCGAAGAGCCCGAGGAGGTTGATCACCCCCGGCCTTCGCCGAGCACAGCTCCACATCCAAAGATCGTCGCTAGAAGTGCCACCAATGAACCCTTCCGGCATGCGCCGGTGCCTGCGAAATGGACACTACAAGACGGTCAGGACATAGAAGGTGCAAAGATTAGGACTTGATTTTGGTGGCCACGACAGATTATGAGGAAAACGTCGGGCGTCTCCTCCTCATCGACGGCGGTATGACATGCCGATAAGAATGCGAACCCGGCGTGCGGAGATATTGTTCAATTGATTAAAAGCACTCTGACTTCAAGTATCTTACATACGCAGGCAGTGTTATATGTACCAGACTCGAAGGTTTATCACCTTCATATCCAATTTGTGTCCTCTTGCTCTGTCTACAGTTAGCGGCGCAAAAAAACTTCAAGTTCCCTCGCTGGCATGTAGTATGTATCCATCAACATCGACTCGACTCGATGTTGAAAATCAGTCATCCGAGTACCATCATCCAAGAGATCCGTAGGGTGATATATAACAGCTATTTGTCAACTGTAACATCGGGTGATTACTGCTACGCAGTATTAGTATCCAGAGCCTCTTGTACGATTGAATTTGAGTGGTAATCTGTTATTGAGATCAACCCATATGTATTGTCCTACTTATCGTCATGCCTCCCCCTGGTGAAAATTAAGCTGAAGTAGTATTAGCCATATACCCTACATAGTAGCTCATTCTACGAAACAACGTGAAGTTCCCGAGAGATGAGTTGCAGTAAAAAGGGACACACCCGCCCTCAGGGTGTGTCAACGGAGACATGTGAAACCCTCGCATACCTATGTTCTGCTAATGTGTTATACCTGTGGCTGCTTCATGCCACTCGAAGGTGAACAACTTCTCTTTGAATGCCTCTGCGTCCTCTGGCGAAATGGGGGGTCCGCCATGCACCTGTAAAACCTGCAAGCTGTTGAAAGGAGCTTGTGATGTGGGGTCTCTATCCCGCGCTCGTTGCACCGCATCGTCGCGTGCATCGATCAAGGCCAGAAGCGCATCTGCGGAGAAATCTGTGCAATTTTCTATCTCTAGTCGAGACCAGCTTGGAGACGTGAGTTTGTTTGGATTCCACGAACGGTAAATGTCACGGATGGTGTGATCATTGAAGGTGGGACAGTATTTGATGGAAAGACAATTGCCATCCCAGATGTTAATAGCCTCAGCCATGCGTGAGAAAGAACCTTCCAGCATGAGGGTGTCAGCTTGAGTCAAGCGAATGTGATATACAGAAGGTGAGAGCTCGTGCTTGATATGCACGAGGCGTGGAGCTGGTCCGGTCTTAGACATGAAGATGGCACGGACCGTCGAGAGGCTAATGGACCGCAGGCTCACAGCTTCGATCTGAATGTCGTAGCCATCCCGCTGCGTGAGGATGCCATCAAACGAAATATCTTGAAGAGTTAGCTTTTGAAGTATTCCAAACCTGCGATGAAGTTTGTCGACGACGAGCAAAACGTCGTGCAGGTGTAACTCTCCTGTTCGGTGTTTGCCACCGGAATAGCGCGAAATACATAGGTCCTCTAGGCCTGAAAGTCGTTCGACCCAGCGAAGGGCGCAAGCGTCACGGAAATTGCGCCCATTGAGAAAGAGATGCCGAAGCGCTGGGGCGTAGAAGCACCACTGCTCAGGAACTTCGCTGCCTACTAGGGGATGCTCGCCATCATCGATCCCACATTGCAGCTTCAGCCGCTCAAGAAGAGGTGCACGGACGTTCAGATAGCGAAGAGCAGGCAAGGAGGAGCTGCGAAGGAGCTGAAAACATAAAGACCTGCAGCGATGTAGATGAGGAACAATCCGCGCCATGACTGCGGCTGTTAGGGCGCTCTCGTCATTATTATTTGTGCGAGAATGAGAAATGATTCGTTGGTCTCGCGTGACGGTGATTTCGAAAGCGAGCATTCGGGAAAGATGAAGGTATGTGTCGATATCTGAAAGCTTTGTGGTATCGAGATTAATGATGATACGTGTCCAGAACCTTGGTACCGACGCAAGAACATCTCTCCAGGCCTTGCATACGGCCGCAGGAGCGAACGGGAACTGTGTGCGAGACTGCGAGCTACATGCAATCCACTCTCCGTTTAGCACGCTATCTGCGTAAACATGCTCGAAAATTAATAAGAGCAACTCTGGTGGCAAACCTCTATTATTGGTTCGACGGAGGTTACGACGAAAAGCAAGAATTCGACTCATGCGAGGGTTGCGAACTTTGGCAAATCGGTGTTTCCTGTGAAGTTTCCACCCTACTAGTCAGAAACTGGCTGCATGCGGGGGGAAGGTAGAAGTGACGTACTCGTCATGCGAGGTCTGGACCTTAATACTGTTGGAGCCAAGGTGGCCCAAACCTGCAGGCACATAGACAGGGGGTTTCTGGGTGTTCATGGAGATTCCAAGGATAGAATAGTACTTGTTCGAAGACGGCTATGTAGCAGCCGACTGAAGGTTCTTGGTATGCGACGACATTACCAAATTACCATGGTATATAGTACGGAAACAGGAGACCACGAGATAAACAGCCACATGTAATATTGAATTCACAACCGCTGTTTATATCATCTTCCCACAATTAAATCTGACAATTTAGCCTTGACCTGGTCGACGTCAATTCACGAGTCTCATGGTTGACCGCGAGGCAATTAAACGACCACAGCAACTTTATGTAAATTCATAGCTTCACCCGCGCCCCCAAATGCAAGGTCTAATATTCATCATGCACCGCTTCCATGGCAGCCTCGGATACTTGAGCACAAGGTGGATACTGTGTAAATTTAATAAATGTGCTGCAAGGACTGCCACGAACCACTTGTAAATCGCTAGTTCTGCAGCATGTGTCGGTGGAGTCGCACTGTTGCATGTCATGATACGATGTTATAAAACAGGTATAGGCTAACGTCAAGCGTGCAATCAAGTCTGCTCCGTAATAACCACCTTTTTGCGCTCTGCGTTTGGTTTGCTCTCCCCGGCACGCGTATGTTTCCGCCGACGTTCCTCCTTGACGGCACGTGCATCGAGCATAGTGCGTTTGAGCTTCGCAGCCTGGTAGACTGGCTTTGGCAAGTGTCGGTTACTGTGCTACTAGTGAGTGCGAGTCAAACAGAGCAGAATAATTGTTACCGTTGAATCCTGCCAACTTCGTTATCGTGCTTCCATCGGTCTTTCAAGGTATCCCGGTATTCGATTGCAGCACGTTCCCGGGCTGTGATGATACCAAGCTTTTCTGATGCTTTGGCTTTCCATATCCGTACATTACCATCGTCTGAGCCCGTCAGCACAAAACGTGCATCGGCGGTGAATATAGAAGATGAGACCCTTATTGTAGAGTGTGAATAAGCCGATGAACGGAGATACATTGGCTTACCTCTGCATTCTTTTAGTATGATACACTTCTGGTCCCGTGCCCTGACCCTCCTTCCATATTCTTACTGTCCGGTCCCATCCGCCGCTAACAAATTCCAATCCAGTCGGGCTCCAATCACAGCTCATAACTGCTGCAACATGACCTTTGTAGATGTGAGCAGGAGTTTTCAGTTGCCTAACATCAAACGTATAAAGATTGTGATCCTCGGATGCGAGCAGGACATTCGTTGGAAAAGTTGGTGACCATGCCAGTGCATTTGAGCTCATCTGCATGACAACACGACGTTCTGCCTTTCCTGTGCGAATGTCGTAGAGAGTGAAAGTTCGGTCTGAGCCAATGCTGCCAAGTACGCTCGTTTCACTCAAATTGAATCGCACAGACGTGATGGTCTCGGCGGACGTGGGGAACGTTAAGTTGGATATTGCGGCACTCCTTGTTGTCAAGTCAGCTGAGACATAATTATAGAGATGGACAGCACCCACTTCGTTTCGTCCCATATTTGAACAATGTTTGAAGCTGTAGCAAAAAATGGATCCGAACGATGGTGGTCTATTGAGCTGTGTGAAGGGACGTGTCGATCAGATGTAAATCTTAGTATATCTAAGTAGCGTACTTGAACGGTGATTTGCCAGGATATTCGTTCAACGGGCGTTGCTCCTAGATGGACTGAGATAGATACACAAAAAAACTTGTTACCAACTGAGAAACTGACTGTTATGTCATCTTGCGGGCTCGCGTCCCAAAGTTTGATTTTGCTGTCCACACCGCAGCTCAGTAGCCGGTCGTCTTGAGCAAAGCAAAGGCCCGACACTTTGCCCATATGAGCACCTTGTATTCGACGGATGTGTTTGCGCTCAGAAACATTATGCAAAATTACGCCTATAGGAAGTGAATTTTTTTTGGACAGCCAAGTCGATTTCTCAACGTACCTCCATCCCAGCTGCCACTGGCAACAGCGCTCAATGACCCAGGCTTTTTGCACAACACCTCGACCGCGTCTATGTGCCCCTCGAGAGCCCCTACGAAAGGTTTCGCAAACAACCTGTCCATCTTGGCAGCATTCAAAGCACGATTTCGTTCGCGAGCGCGAGCAAATGGGTGCATCAAGGGATCGAGATTGCGGGCGGTAGGCGTAGGGTCTCCAGGACGTGCAGGCAGGTGTACTGAAGGAGCATGTTGGAGAACAGATATTTTCTGGAAGGGCTCAATGATACCAGTTTACTTGATGCGACTGGTATAGTGCTCACCACCATGGTATATGGGCAAACAACTATTCTGGAGTCACTAATACTTAAAACTTAAAAGTGCTTGGACCCATGGAAGACGGCTCCAATCCTCGAATGTGATCGTGGGAATTTGTGGCTTGGTCGTTTCTTTGACGTCTGTCGACAGGCTAGCTAGCTACCCTGGTACATAGTACAGTCCGACGTCGACATACAGCGTTACATAAATCGCATTGTTCCGTTTACGATTGTGGAGTACGTCCAATATTGGGTGTGCGTTCGCTTGAACATTTCTGTCATTGACCTAATCATGCTTATCTGCTGTTGCGCGCGGCGAACAGCAGACGGCGTCTGTCACAAGTCTATAATGACCCTCCAGGGGATTTACACCCCATCTGTCATGCTCATCCGCCATCCCACGATGCGGCATATAGCATCATTTGAACATTTAAATTTTTTCCAAGTCACCTGCCGAATTTTGGTCCGCCTTTGCCGCCAGCCTCTTTCATGTCTCCACCACCTTGCATCTCTAAACGTGCTCATTTCTGTTGAGCGGCAGAAGTGGTGTTGGATGGCAGTACTAGTAATAGCATTAAGTAAGTGAACGTATCTGTTCGTGTCCACTGTCGATGGCTTTCCATGAATTAAGATTTTACACTCACCCACCGTTGGAGCTGTTTTAAATGGCCGTCAGGCTTCATTTTACTGATCATATGATGGCGATTTGTGATGGCTATCAGGACTCGGGATCATGTTGATCATGGTGGGGCTCTGACGGGGGAAACAGATGTGGTACTGTCAAACTTTAATGTTTTGTTTCGCTGCCCAATTACAATTTACAGGAATTGAATTTTCCCGTACACCAGATGACTTCGAATTCTTTGGAGTACCAAGGGAGTACCACGTCTCTGTCCAAAAAGCTGCGTCGGCTTATTGTTACCGCCAAGCTCGAGAATTTGTAGGTGTCCAAGAGTGTCCAGGTTACCGCTATGTTGCATATTGCATATTTCCACGGCGTTTTCATCAAGAAGGAAAGACTATCTTCCCTTAAGACCTACCAGTTCAATTGTGTCGCGTGTAATTGCTACCAAGCGCTGATCTCCGTACGAGACCCAAAGGGCAAGATTTGAAGAAACAGGTGACTGAGAAGCTACGGGTCAGTTGCTTCCCTCCATCGCGCTAGAACGGATCAACTTTTGGGCCTCGCCGATACAATCTATGTTCTTCGGTTGCTTTGTTTTGGAGTCGGAGACTTCCACCAAGTGCAACCTACGATCAATTCATTCTCCGAATGGTGCTGGTGAGCTGCGTTCATTCGGGATCACCCTTTGACTATATGTGAGGCAGTACAAGGTCTCGATGTGACAGCACATTGTTCGCACCTGCAATTCCTTTTGCCCTCGTACCCTTGCAGTGACTGGCCCGTCATTGTCTCTATGTCACAAATAGTCTTTGTTAGAACGCTAGTCACCAGCCGCCAGTTCAGCCGTATGCAGGCACAACTTGTAGAGAAGATGAAGAGCTGGTACAATTCTGTTGCGGTTCAGTCGATGTCACACACTGAGTACATTCATAACTTGCATGTATCTAACAAGCAATCCGTTCGCCTTCGGACGTTTACCATGGATTACAATAACAGATGTTTGTCACTACGTTTGCTGTTATGCTTTTCTCCTCTTCTCTCCCAAACAGTGTTCGAATGGCGCGGCGACATTGTAATTTCGACAGTGCGGAGGTCGGAGATAAGAGAGAAATTTGATACGGCGGTGAGTTGCATATCTTGGAATGTAGGGCTTACTTGAATTCAGAGAGGGATAGACAAATTCATCCACTACTGATGTTGTCTAGCGCTCGCCGCTGATCCGTCTCAATAAGTATTTTCCGCATTCCGCAATTGTATCATCTCTTTCTCGCACGACCTGAGGAGGACCGGGAAGCAAGTGCAAGCAAAATTTGGTACACGCGCATGTGGGGTGGTAAGCGAAGCTGCGACTCGGCGGATGCTCCTGAAGGCGTGCTCAATTCTTAAGTTGTCAGAGTAGTCAAGTCCCACCGTGCCTTAGAGCCAAACAATTTAGCCGACCGGGTGAGGCTCCATTTGGGCACCGCAGCTACCGCGCTTACCCCGCCTTATCAAACAATCGTGATCACTGGTCAACAGACTACAGCAAAATGTCTACAACGACATTCAAAACTTCAAATATTGAAGTCCGTTGGTGTCCGTCATCGGTCATCCCGGATGCATACTGGGTTCTAACCCTTTCTGGGAACCGAAATTACAATCGCGTAATGGTACAAACAAAGAGTTGACAACTCTTGACCGTGACAACTTAAGAATTGAGCATGCCTTAAGAGTGTCAAATATTCGCTGGCGGGACCAGGCTCTTGGTTCGGAAAGCGCCAGCGGCGTTTGTATTTGACTCCGTTTCCCAGGTGCTAAACACATATAGTCGCCGGTACGGCGGATATTCTGTGAGTTACACATATGTGCACGTGGCCGGGGGCTCTCTTCGAAATATGTCACCAACCTATCACACGAGGACTGGTACCCAAGGTATTGATGGGCTGAGGGGGTCCCGGTGGTGGATATCGGGTCCAGTGTCTCGCACCTATTGATCTCGTGAAAGTACGACAAATAAGGTAATCAGCGCCAATCACATCTGCCACGTGGAAATCCAATATCTGGTTGCAATTAGTCAGTTGGCAACTCGTCGCTGCGATCTCAGATCATAATGGAAGATCATATCTATCGTCCAACGATAAGTATATAACTCTTGTATCCCCAAATCATCTAGGCAGATATATAGGCTAAGCCTCCACAGTCGCAGCAAGTACTGCATTGATATTACTACTCTCATTCTCCTCCAGCCGTCATTTGTTGGCTTCTGTCCACGATCCTTACTCACTCGCCACAATCTTATAGTTCTTAGAACTCTTGAGCAGCTGTTCGTTGACATGAGTTCACCATCTTGCTCTGTAGGTTGTCTGCTTCCTGCAGAAAATCTTCGCTGCGTTCCTCTGAACCTCTTGGAAATTCACGCTCTTACCGTACCCCCTGTTATCGAGCTCTTTTTCTGCGTGTTTTTGATTTATATGACCCGGAGATCGAGCAGGTGCGTCAGATTTAATTTCGGCTGCAAAAGCTTGGGCATTAAGCTCAACGTTTCTGCGCCGTTCCTTGCGACGGTGCCCCTAGTATCCATCATCATCTGTCACGTTGATCGGCTAATGACTTCACATGTAGGGCGCACCTATTGCTGGCCGCAGACGGTGTTTTGTATTTTATCTTGGCGCTGGTCGACCTTTTATCGCATGTAATACCCGCTGTGCGGAATTCAGTTACCGCTTCCAGAGTGGCCGAACTATTCCTTGGTATGTGACCATGTACACCAGACAGCCTGAGCGCTGAGATATACACCCACTCTTCCAATGCTACAGGATCTGTCTCTTTTGTTCCTATGCTATTATACACCTCGTATCTAGTCTGGCTGAGTCGTAGGGAATTCATCCCCTACCTCCCTCGCCGCTTCCAACCTGGAGCTAAATATCTATTCACTGGTCTTATTCCTGTGGTTGCAGTGTCGACTTTCGCAGCATCGCTCGGAATGTCTATCCGTGAGAGATTTGATTCATTTGTGTTGTTCTTGACTGATGTGTCGTCAGAGAATTTATCTTTCCCGCAGGTCCCGCTCACGATCGACTTCACAAATAAGAGCGAATTGCTGTGGCTGGATCTCGGCCAGCTGTCACTCGCACTGTATACAAACTATCAATGTCTAGCAGCCTTCCTCGCGTTGTATCGGCTCTTTACCGCTCTTTTGGATCAACAGCGCATCGACAATAATCATACCGACGAACGCCATTTTTTCAACGGCACTGGGTGGATTACTTTCGGCATCAAGCTAGGAGCTGTTGAAGGCATCGTTGGATTTGTGGCGGGCGGCTTTGCTGTTCCGCTTTCCAGAAGAATCCTACGACTGATTGCCAGGGTTTGCATAATTATTGGCAGTTTGAAGGGGTGGGTCCCCTTGGCACCACGTTTGCTCAATTCGCTAATACTCAATGCACAGAATGGACGAAAATGAAAACTTTGAGTTCCTTAACAAGGAGCTGGTCTTGTGGCGTCGTGGCAAGCCCCCATCGACCTCCCACTCGCTCATAGTCAATCGACGCATGACCATACGGTCCTCACAGTCCTCAGACCTGCATCACGAGTCTTCCCCAATTGAAAAGGATATGGAAAAGGGCAAGGCAGATCGAGATGTAACAATGCACGATGAAGTTGGCGAGCCGGCGGTCTTGCACGTACGCCTTTCTGCACTCCCTCCTCCAGAACAGGCTATCCATGCAGATGAATCGCGGAGACAATCTGGCCAGAGCACGTCTACAGAAGTGCTTGCATCCCGCACTGGTGCTAGCCTCTCAAAGAGCAACACTCGGCGCCAGTCTGCGCAGACCATCTTCGACGATATGAGCGTTGTCCTTGAGCTGAGCCCCGACTTGCCCCCCGGTGTTACTGGCAAGTACCCCAGGTCCATGCTCAGTGAAGGACACGAGGATGACAAATTCGAGCCTCCAGTCCTCGGCCAGCAGAGCACGTGTCGTAATGCTGCACAGTCATATGACGAACAGAACGCAGCTGCTGAATATGCGTTGTTCTATGCCAACGAGTTCATGAAACAGAAACCCATGCTTTCGCTTATATCCATTGCGCAGTCCGCGCATGCGCGCGCGGGAGGACCCGTGTCACCGTGTACAAGATTTGCATCACAACACGGCGGTAATTATCCAGTCCAGCTTCCCGTAACACCTACACGGGCAGGAATCACCCCAACTGCTCAACTGGAAGGCGAGAGCTGGGACTCACTGAAATACCGCCACAGACATCTATCATCCCTTCACTTGCCCGAGCGTGCGAGCAAAGGCCACAGTGATGTCACCACGCATTCTTCACAGTGGTCGACCATTGCACGTTCCCAATCGCTTGCGAGTATCAGGATGTATGGTGGTGGACCAGTAATCAGTCCACGCCGCGCTTCTGCCGATCCTGACGATTTGATTTCCCCGTCGGGCGCAGAAACATTGCATGATGGTGGGCCGCAGAGTAACATTGATCAGGAGCGTATTACGTCCGCGGATGCTGTCATACACGAGTTCGAGATCCAGGCAGCGTTCAACCGAGAAAAAGCTTTGCGGAAACTGAACGGGGAAGTAGGTGTATAAAATTTAAGGCAAAGCTGAAGAGAGGAGATAGTCAAGGAGCGAAGACAGTATCTGATCAGGCGGTGACTTCTTCTTTGGTGACTGCGTTCCGCACCGCAACAGGACAATGATTAAACTCAAAAAATAAAAATAAATAAACTACCTTCAGAATCGAATAGTTTTGCTGTATTACTATTGTTTTACCCCTCCGTAACAATGACTCATCCCTGTATTGATCGAAAGGGCTGTTATGGGTAGAATGGGTAAAGGCAGAAGCCAGCATCATCAGACGAGAGTGCTAGGACAAGAATCATGCAGCGCAGTACTAGCTAGTTCTGTTCGAGATAATCAGCTTGTGAAACACGACAAAGTTTCGCAACGTACCTCTGGTATCCTAAATATCGTTATTTCCTGTTTATCAAGGTCAGGTAAATATAAGTCAATAGAAAACCACACAGCATACCTGTTGTTTGAAGTACCGCCGATTCTCCTCATCAATAAGCACGAGATTCAGGTAGTACCGTGTGCTAAATTTCTTGTTCACTTCGCGAAACGTTGGTGTCAGGTCAAAGCCACCGAGGAATAGTCGAATGGGGATTGTTTCTCCTAAAAGTCAGTGAGAAATGAGCGTAGAAAACTGTATGTTCGGGCCCACCTCTGACAGGAGCGCCATCCATGATTTCGAACTTTGTGATTGTTTCACTCTCGTTGTACTGATTTGGTGGCGAGCCGGTTGTTTCGCGTCGTATTATAGAAAGCTCCATGTGCTTGATTTTAATACGAACAAGCAGAAAATATATCTTGCCAACAATCACGTCCTTCAGGTGATACCTGACGCACGGTCAGCACTCTGGCCGGTTGTATAATAGATTCTAACACACTTTGACTTGTTGTATTCGAATTCAATGTGCAAACAATCCTCAATGCCGACTTCCATCTTGATGGAATTGTTACTATCTGGAGGCATGCGATATGAGTGTACCCAGATGTCTCTCTCCTTCGCAACATCCGCCATTCGTCTTGCAACAGATACTCGTATAAAGTAGCTTAAGAAAAGGTCAATTGACATCTGCATGGCGCGAGAAACACCATACCGTAGCTTGACATTAATGCCCTGGTAACTCTCGAATTGCTTCTCGACATTCTTGAAGAGGAAGTCGAAAGTCTGAGCTTGACGCAGGTCCCCAGGCGATGCCAATTCTTGAGACAATGATAAAAATTCGTGATGGTGCCCCCGATCATAGAACAACTCTGGAGTCGGACGACAATAAGATATTGAGGAACTATGACAGATATGTGAAAGCCCACCGATGCTGCCAACGAACTCAACCTTGATGCCCTCATGAGTCATTCGCTTTCCATCGCGAACGCGAATGGTCACCTGCAGCGGTGAGCATCTCCGACGTAATAATCCAGCTAAGATGCAACACATACCTGCCCTGCTACTGAGTCACCGTCATAGTAAACTGGACATGAAGCTGTGCGGTCCTTGTCAGTCTTTATATCCACCTGCTTCCGCAGCTCCTCTCCTTCCAATTTGATGTCGACGTCAACGGGGGATGCGAAAAAGTATGCCATTGACTGGGAAGCTCGTGAAGGAGGAAGTCACAAATATTTACTGCCTCGACTTGAATCACAAAAAGACTAATGCCTATTTATCTGGTGGCTCAGCTAGACTATCAGAATTGATGTTAGTCGGGCGCCGACAGTCTAGATGAGATTTGGAGGAGATGACGAACGTCCAAGCCACAAGGCACAGTACTGACGAGGTACAGTGCAATTTCTTCCAAACAAGGAATGCTATTCCCACACTCTCACAGACCCCTCTCTTGGGGGGTCTTCGTAAATACACAGCAACACAGTCGAACGGCTTTCGTACAGCACTTTTGCTTCCTCACTTTTTCCACCATGTCCGACTTTGAAGGTGACTTCGATGATGAGCTCCTTGAACTTGCTGGCGCCACTGAGAAAAAGCGCAAACACCAAGCATCAAGCTCCAAGTTTTCCACAGTCAAGAAGCGCAGAACGGAGTGAGCCTTCTCCTTGATCCGGCTCACCGCTGTGCTCATCACAAATCTCGGGGAACCACAGAGTCTCAGATGACAGTGACGCAGAGGATGGGCCGGAGAGTGAAGAGGAATCAGAGGTAAAGTTTCCGCTTGAGGGCAAGTACATAGATGAGTCGGATAGGGAGCGGTGAGTGCATCTCGAACACAAGTGCAAGTGTAGTTTTGACACTGTCCTCTATCAATCTATTGCTGCGTATTAGGCTACTTTCTATGCCTGAGATTGAAAGAGAAGAAATTCTTGCTGGACGGCAAGAGGAGTTGATGCGAATACAAGACAAGCGAAAGCTGCATGAGATGCTTCAAGCACAATCTGGAGATCCTGAGAGCATTTCGAAAGCCGCAAAACGTACTCAGAGTGCTTTATAGTGCAGGCGCCATCTGATACTATTGTTTTGCAGGCCCACGTACTTCCCGAGGCGCCACAAAAGAGAAGTCTCGCACACTTGACGAACTCAAGGCTAGGCGAAAAGCAAAGGACGAGAAGAAGCGTGTGCGTGTGCTGATCATCAGTATACTCACGTCTCTTATATTCCAAGTAGACTAAGACACACTCTCCTAAGCGAGACCGGTCCTCCTCACCGAATGACATGGACATGTCTTCAGGCGAGGAAGAGGATGGTCAAATAACGCGCTACGAAGAGGAAGAAGAGAAGGACAGGAAGCTATTTTCAAAGCAGCCTGATCCTGCGGATGAGCCTTCGTCACTAGAGGACCTCATGGGATGCAGATTAACGCGGGACCAACTTGCGAAATATTGCATGGCTCCTTGGTTCGAGGATTATGTGAAGGGTGAGTGCTATGGTAGTCTATAATATGTTGCGTGCTCAAGACCGAAGGTGGCTGGGTTCGCTATCTTGTGGGCCAGGATGAGAAAGATCAGCCACAGTATAGGATTTGTGAGATACAAAGTGAGTGTCAGAAATTAGAGCGTGAATGTTTTGTCTTATTTGAGCCAGACTTGGGAGTAAATCTCACGAAGCCATATAAGATTAACGATATTACGGTGAACCAGACGCTTGAGCTGAAGCATGGCAAGTCGCTCAAGGCGTTCCATATGGACAAGGTGTCAAATGCCCCGTTCACACAGGTTTGTTTCCTGCTGCCACCGGGGTTTGCATTCACTCTATCGTGATCTAGCGAGAATTCGAACGTCTAGGGAAAGTGTGTTTTGCAGATGACGTCAAGTTACCATCCAAGCGCACTCTTGAGAAAAAGGTTGCGCAGATGTCCAAGCTGATCACACAGCCTGTGACAGAAGTATGAACTTTTCCATTACCTTTTCAAGGTTGTCACTGCTGAACTGGGCTTAGAGTGACATCACCGCTATGTTGGCACGAAAAAGCCAACTATCGAATTTGCCATCTGGTGCCTCCCTCACATTGCAGCGCTCGTCACTAGTGCAGGCCAGGACACTTGCAATCCGGCGACAGGACTATGCCGAAGTTGCTGAAATTGATGCCAAGTTGGCAATGCTACCCGCAGTAGCCACTCCTGCTCGGAATGGAGGTGAAGAGTCACTCAATGACAAACTCGCGAAAGTGAATCAGCGTAATCGCAAGGCCAATTTAGAAGCAGTACGCAAGGCTGAAATGTTGGAGGCCGAACGTAAACGAAGGGAACGCAAGATGAATGCCTCGGGCACCGCGACCCCAGCGGACCCAAGTGCGAGATTAAAAACTGTTCCGAGGTTGTTCAACGATATAATATCAAGGTTTGTACTCTCACTATTATGGTTGATGTCACTTGGTCATCTGTCTTGCCCCTGATTGCATCATGCCTCGTTTCTCTGGCCATCAACTTCAAATCCAAATGGAATATCATACAGATCGGGTACGCCGAATATAAATGGGACGGGTACGCCTGCACTACAGGCCCATGGTGCAGCTGGTGGACGATCAATATCGCCGCTCCCACCTTTAGCATTGTCTGACCCGCGAACAGGCACGAAGAAGGACAAGAGCCTGGAAGTGTCTGTCATCGAAATGATAGAGGTCGATCTTGGAGACTTTTAGAGTTGTGTTTCAAGTTTTGTTGGATTATGATCATCTTGTATTCGGAACTGTGTTTGCTGTAAATATTATTGTTCAAATTATAGCCACCTCTCTGCAGTGGTCCAAAACGAGTCGACTGCCTGAATAGCTAACAACTAGTTCCGCTATTACATATCACGTGAGACACGACACGTGTGGATGAGATTGCGCACGGTCCAATTAAACTTCCGTTTTGGGACGATCATCTTTGACTAGTGGTCGTCTTCGTATTTGTCTTGGTCGTTCTTGCCATCATCCTTGCTTGCTGTCGCCCACGATGACGGGCTCTCCAGCCTCACTTGAATCATTGAGCTCGCCCTCTCCATCACCACCGCCCCAAGAAGATTCGGGCGCCGGCTTGGATGCCGAGTCCGAGCTATCAGAGCTTACAGACGATGAGCTCGTCCAGGAGTCTCAGTCGCCCAAAAAGAAGACTAAGACATTCATTGACGGAGATGCTGAAGATGGTTCACGTCGTCGGCAGCCCCGTCGCGGAGGAAGAAAAAAGCGTGGCGGCCTGGTCCCTGCCCCGATGTGGGACTGGGCATACAAATCGAAGAACTTGAACTCAAATTCAAATTCAAAGAGTGAAGGAAGTGCTACACCCGGCGTTGAGGAAGAGGAAGAAGAAGAGATGGCTGGCCCGCCTCGAGCTATGGAGGAGGAAGAGGATGACGAGAATGAGGATGACCCGAGGGACGACCTCGACGGCGACAGCCCCGACGGGGATGCCGACGCTGATGAGCCTCTTGACGATGTCGGCGTACTTGTCAATGGACGTGCAAAAGATTATGACGATGAGAGCGGTGCTGCTGATCCGCAAAATTCCACTTCTAATTCGGCAGTGGACGA
>NW_024538983.1:0-15859 GCF_016647635.1 Suillus subaureus
ATGGAGGGTACTACGATAGATAAATGGGAGTAAGCACCCCGTGTGTAGGGCTATGACCGACATAGGGTCTTCGATCCCAAAGGGCAATAAATCTGGAACAAAAAGTATGGAGGGTTCACTTGGGGTGCAATCGTTCAATGACATCAGTACTGCCAAGCTCACGTAGCTGATTCTATGATCGAATGCTTATCTCGAGCAGTTCTTCAAGTTTGTTGACTAAGTCTCGATGTCAGTTCAATCAGACGTTCTACTTAGAAACACCGGAGAACCCGGTGAATAGTTTGTTTACACACCTGTGTTCGGGGCGAGGTATACGTGCATGTGCAATCATTCTTGGGCACAAACCTACACATCAGGCGAAGGTAATAGGCCCATTAGCAACATTTGCAGAGTCTACACAGGCCACAGCAAACGCAACTATGAGTCTATATGATGAGAGTCTCGAGTCTCGACCTTTTCCAGAAATTCCAGTTGCTTGCTTATGATGATCGTAGCGGCAGCGAGCGCCAGTCCCCGATTCCATTGTTCGGCAAATTCCTCCATTTGATTCCTTCCTCCGAAGCACGCAAGCTTGTACGTGTTGCCTCCATCGGTATCGCCACTGACGCAGCAAGTCCCCGACTCCCTTTGGCTACGCCATAGTATATTTTTCCCTCGCACTTTTACGTACAAGACCCATTCACACAAGAGGCCCACGCCCTTTAGAAACCATCCGAACTTTGTTCACGATGTACAACAATATTCCATAGGGTGAGCAGCGGACAGAGATTCAACCATATTGCCACAATCCTGGACGATTTTGGATTTCGATTGTGCAGCGTGCCACAGAAGGCCCCCGGATTTGATACCGGATGTCCATAAGCACCTATCCAGGGTAGATAGATAAGGCGTTTGGGGGATCACCCTTAATCAAGCTCGCGCACCTTCGTCAACCCTCCATCTCGAATCAGATCTCACTAATGTGTACTAATGGCGTGATCGCTCATCTATCAGCGTATCCAGTCAAAAGGGATCTTGCTGACCAGGTACTGGTGGAATATTGTCGTTGAGATCCGAACGTCCAGCGCATGCTACTGAATGGCGATTGTGAACGTACTGCACACCAGACGGGCACACAATCCATGTTCTTTGATGAAGTTGGTTCAGCAGCCATCATGATCACCAGCCAGGTGCAAGTTGAGGGAGTCCATCGCTGGAATGATGCTTAGACTCAAGATGACCCACTTCCAACGACAGACTTTTATTCAACTGTTGTGTATCACTGTACCAATGTCACGATTAAGTTCTTCTATGTATAACCAGGAGACAATCGACATACCACATACCACAAACGAAATCAAAGGCATCTTGTAGACCTTATTGATTCATTCCAGATGTCAGCGTCATACTGAAGTCGCAATGGGTCTATATGCAATCACAGTTAAATCAACATAACGATAAGATATCCTTGGGGATAGAGCGAAGGTCGGAATTTACGGACTGGGAGGTGAAAATGAAGCAGCTGCAATACAGCGAACTGTCCACTTTCGCAATAAAGTGAAATAACTTTGTTCTAAGGTGGTATTTGCGAAGTAGTGACACTCACAATGAAGTACTTATTAAACAACAAATCCGTCCTAGGGGCTAAGTCTATTGGCGTGCTGCACTGCCTGCATATAATGTTGACGGCATCGAGTTCAAACATAGTACAGAAGCAACTTTCGGAGTGGAGAGGGAGTGCGGGACCATCAACCTGAATGTGGTCCTTACGTATAGAAAGATGGACATAGCACTGGTCGCAGACCTGAGCGCTTGATCTACACAGCAATAAGGTGTGAAGCGAACGCGAGGACGATGCGTGAGACGCACCTTAAAAGACAGCCTGAACGAATGTGTGCCCAGCTTCCTCAACTCCCAACTAAACGCCCTTTGATCGCTGGTGATCGAGCACTGAGTTCGTCTAGACAGCGCTTCCCGTGAGTGATACTCTAGGGTCTTCTGCAGGTTAAAGCTGACCCAGCAAGAGTCTGGGATGTCAAGAGCGGCAAAACTGTCCAGACAATCAGAGCTGGGCACTGTTGGGTGACCGCGGTAATATACTTGCCCGATGCAACAAAAATTGCAACCAGTGGAGACAAAGATGATGCAGTCAAAATCTGGGATGTAACGACAGGCGAACTGTGCGAGACACTCAAACACGATGGAATGGTTTGGAGCTTGGCATGGACGTCGGACGGAAAGAAACTTATCTCCGGTTCATGTGGCTCAATTAGGATACTACTTGGGAGGAGATCGCCGTCCTGGAGGGTCACACTAGCTTTGTCTGCACCATCTCAGAATGAACGCCTCCTTGCAAGTGCATCAAGCAATAAAACAGTGCGTCGATGGAATATCAATACCAACCTCCCGGTCGGACGCATGAACATGATTTGGAATGCGCAGCCTTTTCCTCTGATGGAAAGGTGTTAGTCACTTGCAAAAACAGAAGCGCGTACACATGGGACATTATGCTATCCTCAAAGAAGCTGGCCTTGAGGATCTTTATCTAATGTATATTATATCGTTCTCCGGTAAAAACCACACTAATCTCCCACTCACTCTAGAGCAATGTTACGCGACATCCACCTATTCAGGCCCGTCGAATACTGCCAGCCTTTTTCGATGACATGCAAAATAGTGCACAAGTCAGTTGTTTGCTTTTTTTGATCAATTCTCGTTCTGACCTATGTACTTCTCAGTCCTCCGCAGCACGCGGTACCCATCATCGTTCTCCCGTAAACAACCCTCTCACATCCCTTCTTGAACGCTTTTCGTCCCTCTTCCACTACTCTCACCGCAATACCGATGACGCAACCTCTCTTCAGCAATGTCCAAGGTGGTCCACCTTCTCTCGTGGTCTTCATACCGTTGAACTTCCTGCAGTACGAGGCAGAGAGGTATGTAATTTCTTCATACGCGTTTCCCATCGCCATGGTTTAACGGTTTCTGTCCAGGTTATATTTACTGCTCCACCGCCGCCACAAAAACACAGCAGCAAACCCAATCGCACGGCCAGGGGTCGCCCGCGACACCGCCTGCTCCAGGTACTAAACCTACTATACCACGTCCAAGACGTGTGCATTCACTACCCGTCCGTTTGTTGGCTCATCTGGTACTTTTTTCTCTGCTGCGCGTCTCCTCAACACGCCGATGCCAATGCACAATCAACACAGCAGCAGCAAGGCCAAGTCTAGGCCCAGGCGTCATCATTGCAGACCCAGTCTGCCGTTCGCTTCGTGCTGTTTCTTTGTTGCACATCTCCCCCATATACCGATGGTCATTAAGGTACACAACTATTTCATATCATTTGGCAACTACGTACAGCAATCTTGTTTCCTCGCCACGAGACTTGTACAATGTATCAAACTCAATGTCAACCGTTGCGAAAGGAACATGCTAAGATCAATTAAGAGGATGAAAGCCTGGGAGCTGGCGCGGATGATGGTACTGGGTAATAGGGGCCGCATAGCAACGGAGGGGATCCGGCAGCTCGGTGTTCTGCCCCTATGTCAGCTCCAAGATTCTAGCTCTCTCTACGCATCCCACCTGCACCTGCGGCTGAACTGGGTTACCCTCTACCAGGGGAATCACCCGCCGATGCGGACATGAGTGCGTGCGCATGAAATCGTGTACATAAACCGCGACATCACAACGACGCGTGAACAGCACTTGAGGAAGGATGGAGATTGTGCAACCGAAAAGGGCAGGATGACAGAGGACGAGCTTACCAGGGCGGGGGCTTCAACCGCAAGACGAAGGCAAGAAAGATCCAAGACAGGCAGCATTTCAAGTGCAAAACCTGACGGGCACGTGGCAGAAGCTTGGCAGGACAAGGAATCTGAGATATGATGAAAAGGGGGCCATAGTATGCAAGGCCGCAGAAGATGAAAGAAGAATGACAAAGAGACAATCGAGGACAACACGAGCACGCGGATGCAACAGCGAAGTGATGGGATGGAAATGGAGGGGCGCAAGTCAATAGTGCACGGGGAATTAACATTTCAACGTTTAACGAAAAACGGCTTTTTCGAAGAAAATCGATGAGATAAATATTAGAGACTTCACCCAGTCAATATCACGCGACCACGATGGCCCGAGTGCTTCGGGCCATCTCGGAAGAAAGAAATATTTTCACGCGCACATGAAAATACAGGTGCCTCAGGCTAGACGTTTGTTTCTGACAGAAACCCTCGCTACTTTGTAGAGTGGGGGATGAATGTTGGCACGCACTGGACTCCGTGAGATTGTCACATGGTTATGTGCCCCAGGTAAGCGAGCCTCGAAGCATGACGTTGAACCTAAATGGTAAGTGTAGGCCCAGACACAGGACACTGGCCCGCCATCTTGAGAATATTAATCAGATAACGACGAACATCAGCGTACCCTGGGCCACCGCATTTCTGTTCGGTGTGATAATGTTCAGGAGAGATTCAAACGCAGCAAAGTTTGGAGGCGATACTTCCTCACGGTCAGCTGACTCCATTGCATAAATTGTATACATATAATTTGGAAGCCAGAGCGATCAGCATTCGAGTTGCGTTTTCTGTTGCCTGTGTAGCTCCGCAAATGTTACTAATGAACCTATCTCCTTCGCCTGATGACAAGGACATTGCGAGCTTGTGCAAGGTTAATTGAAATTCGATTCGCAGGAGATACCCCGATTCTGACAGGCTATGTATAGGTCTGTGCCCACGTATCTGCGAAAGAATATGGAACACAAAGCGACGAGGTTGATATCCACAATGCAGGGCCATCGGAGCAATTGGCCGAATGTATCACAGTGACGATATTTAATACTGGGTTGGTTCACCCACTCTTTTAGCGACAGGCAGGGATTACGTCCGTACTACTTACACCTACCCATGTCGACCACAGTCACTCCAGAGGAAATTCAGGCTTTGGACCTAGACTTCCTGAACTCCCCAGCAATCAGATACATCAACAGTGGGCCCTTCTGTTTTCCGAGACTGATACGCTTACCTGATATCATGCAGTTGCCGCTTTAACGCTCTTTACCTGGGACCTGAGTGAGTGAGCCCTCTTTGTGACTTTATTCTGGATCGTTGACAGAGACACTAGTCCTGACTTTTCCTCACGAGGTAAGTTGTTCAACCGCACCTGAATTATCGCGGAAGCTCAGCAGTGACAGCTTAGACTATGGGTGCGTCCAGTTAGACGGACTTTTGACTATCCAGTGACGGGAACCACTTGTAGAATGCCAAATGGACGCTTGCAAAAGTTCTATTTTTCGTGGTAAGATAAGGTCTGCATATCGGTTGGGCGTTTTACCTCATGCTTTTCAGAATCGATACTTTGCACTTGGGACAGCTATCCTAATAACATCTTGTGAGTTGCGCACCGAATTTTGCTGTAATACCCGTATATCGACACTCGGCGCTCATTGCTGAGATGTAATCCAGTGACGTTCGATCTTAAACCCACATGGGCTATGTGCGTTATCTCACCGATCACTGTTACTGATTCTAATTCGGAACAGATGTGAGCTCAGACACTTTCATCCCTTAAGCCCTCTCATGGAAATATTAGGTTCTGCAAATACTTTCTTTGCTGTCATTGGTATGTAGCATACTCGGTCAAATTCGATCGGCTTTAGTCTGACAATTCCCAGCTTTGTTACTAGTGGCCAACATCGAAAGTAAGC
This sequence comes from Suillus subaureus, assembly GCF_016647635.1. Classification (NCBI taxonomy): domain Eukaryota; kingdom Fungi; phylum Basidiomycota; class Agaricomycetes; order Boletales; family Suillaceae; genus Suillus; species Suillus subaureus. The sequence goes on from NW_024538983.1 coordinate 5,681, forward strand.
TCTCTGAGCCATCTGACGTACCACGTACTCATCAAAGTCTCAGTGATTCTCCAACTTCGATTATACGCACTGTACGCCTATGGTGCGTGGCGATGCAAATCTTTCTGGTTGATACCTGGATGATATTCAGATAAGAGGATTGTCCTCCCTGTGGCGGTATTGTTCGTCGCGGTCTTAAGCGGCATGATGGTGATGGCAGTGTTCATACACCAGTATGAGAACAGTGAGCTTCGTTCATATCACCAAGTATGTACACTGACCAAAGTTTAGACTACAAAGCTCAGATCTCTGGTGCATGTGCCATAGTTGGGTCTGTGGATTGGCTGTATCTTTTCTGGTACTTACTCCATGGACTGTCTTTGCGACCTACTCCTCATTCTCCAATAGGGTACCAATGATGGGCTTAGACCTTGTTCTTGTCCTGTTAGCAGGCTACAAATCTCTTCAGCATTATTTCCAGGTACCGGACAAGACTTGGTCTGGTGCACGTCTTATGCATGTCTTCGCGCGAGACTCGATGCTTTATTTCCTCTGGTGAGAGCATATGCAACGCAGTGGATCGATTCTGATCCAAATACTGCTTTGCTATTTCCAGTAACTTTTCGATATACCTACTCAGCACCTTGCTGGGAAAATCTGGCCCTGCTGAGTATTACCAGCTGAGCATGATCATGGTCACAATTGTCCCACCTATATCAGCGAACCGTCTCCTCATCAACATATATGACTTGGCACATACCGAGCAAGATAGAGATACGACGAAGTCTGTCCTTCGCATCCATCCTTCACCGATGTATTGGCATGATGGTCAAGTGCACCACAAGGACATAGAGCTCACATCCACAAGTATGGAGGGTACTACGATAGATGAACGGGAGTGAGCCTCCCATGTATAGGGCTATGTTCTATATAGGGTCTCCGATCTCAAAGAGAAATAAATCCGAAAAAATATGGAGGGTTCACTTGAGGTGCAGTCGTTCAATGACATCAGTACTGCCAAGCTTACATAGCTGATTCTATGATCGAAATGCTTGTCTTGAGTAGATCTTCGAGTGTGCTTGGCTGAGTCACGATGTCAAATCAATCAGACGTTCTACTTACGAACACTGAAGAATCCGGTCAATGTGCAGAAGCGCTAGTTTTTCTCCACTGATCTTGAACTTTGAACATAGTTTCAACTTGGTGGCACAACTTTTTTGACGGCCTAGCTCATGAATTGTGCAGTACTAGGGCCCAAATCAAAGCTGCGAGGACCTCCATGCGCAATCAAAGTTGCTGTGTTCACAGTCTTGCATACTTTCTAATTACATAAATGCATTGCATCCTCTAGTTACTAGTACTATTCTGGCTGTTCCCTTATCCCCTTGTTTGACGCTTGTCAGCATCATCTATTGTGGGGCTTGTTTTGGTGCCTTAGCGCCCATTCATATTCAAGATGAGTTGCTTCCGATTCTATTCACATGTCCACCGGTGTTAGTAGGCAACTTTGGACCGGGAATTATCGAAGTTTGTAGATATGGGTTCATGCCATGCGTCAGTTCTGCCTGAGTAAAACAAGCTAATTAGCGATTTCTAGTACGGACTGTTCCCCATCGTCCAAAGATTTCAATGATCAATCATATTGATTTACATAAATCATGTAAGATTGATATTTAGAAGTGATAGGGCAAAGTTACCGATGATGTAACTAAGAATATTTCGAGCCGCATTTGCTGCCTGTGCAGCCCGAGAGAGGTAAATGTTGCAGCGCCAATGACTAGTCACCCTCCGAGTTCGCCTAGCGCGGGTTCGTGCAAGCTTACCATTGCAAGTGAGTTGAGAGACATTCATTCTGACAATCGATTGCCTGGATAATATATATACTAGGCCGTTGACCACTTATCTGTGACGAATGAATGATCATATGGCGCGGATCTAGCATGGAGAGGTCAATCTCGAACTTCGGCTGCATCGCCACTTTCAAGTTCATTTAGAAAACTGCTATTTAATAACTGCTTTTAGCCCCCCGAGTCCCGTCCGCTCCTTCCTCCAGCGATAGGTTGACTATACCCTTCCGTATCACACCCGCCCATGTCGACCATTATCACTCCAGAGGAAATTCAAGCTTTGGACCTATACCTCCTGACAGCCCCGAAAATCAAATCCATCAGCAGTAAGTCCGTCTGAATCCTTGAAACTAATATGTTCACCTAAGTATCATTCAAATGATATGCAGTTGCTGCTTTGACGCTCTTTACGTGGGACCTTAGTGAGCGAGCCTCTTTGTGTTGTTATTCGGGATCATTGACAGGATCATTAGTCCTGACTTTTCCTCACGAGGTAATTTTATTCATCGATTTTTAAACTGTCGTAGAAGTTCAATGGTGACAGGTTAGATTATGGGTGTGTTTGCTCAAGTATAGTATGTTGGCCAGCAAGATGACCAAGACTTCTCGCAGAACACCAGATGGACATTTGCAAAAGTTCTGTTTTTCGTGGTGAGAATGAGTCTATACGTCGTGCGCTTTTACCTGATGCCCCCCAGAACCGATACTTTGCGTTTGGAACAGCTATCCTAATGACGTTCTGTGAGTTGTGCACCGAAGTTTGGTGTACCCGTGTATCGATGCTCATTACCGAGATGCAATGTAGTGACGTTCGACGTCACACCAACCGAGGCTATGTGCGTCGTCTCATCTTTTTTTGTTGGTAATGCTCATTCAGAACAGATGTAAGCTCAAAAACTCTCAGCCCCTATCTTGCCCTCATCGAAGATCAGGTTCTGTAAATGCGTTCTTTGCCGTCATCGGTATGTAGAATGCTCATCCACGGGCAACAGTCTACTCAACTCTGACACGCCTCAGCATTATTGCTGGTAGCGAATATTCAAAGTAAGGTTTCCGAGCCGTCTAAAATATGATGTTCCCATCGAAGCCCCAAGTAATTCTCCAACATCGAATATATGCACTGTACGGATATGGTACGTGGTAATGCAAATATTTAATTCCGGTTTGTACTTGAATGATATTCAGACAAAATAATCGTCGTCCCTGTGTCGATGCTGTTCTTCACGATCTTCAGCTTTATGATGATGATGGCAGTGGTTGTATACTTGTATGAGAAGGGTCAGCTTCGTTAATATTCTTGAGTATGTACGCTGACCAAAGTTTAGACCATGAAGCCCAGATCTTTGGCGCATGCTGTTTACTTGGATCAGTGGATTGGCTGTATCTCTTTTGGTACTTACGTTCATGGAATATTGCCGTGACCCTCACCTCATTCTCTTCAGGGTACCCATGATGGGCTTAGACTTTGTTCTTGTCGTGTTGGCAGGCTACAAATCTCTTCAGCACTACCTCCGAGTACCAGACAAGACCTGGTCCGGTGCACGTCTTATGCGTACCTTTGCGCGAGACTCGGTCCTTTATTTTCTCTGGTGAGAGCACATACTACAAGCAATGCAGCGGGCCGGTTCTGATCGAAGCACTGCTTCGCTATTTCTAGCAACTTTTTAATATATCTCTTCAGCACACTGCTAGGCAAATTCGGTCCTTCTGTGTATTATCAACTTGGTGCGATCACGATTACAGTCGTCCCACCTATATCGGCGAACCATCTCCTCATCAACATGTATAACTCTGCACACGACAAGCAGCCCACTTGGAGGACGGCTTCACAAGTTAAGACTTCCCTGCAACTTGTGAGAGACACATCGAGGTCTGTCTTTCGTACATCCGATGATGTTATTTGACGGTGACATGGTGCTCAGAACACACCACGAGGATATAGAGCTTGCATTCCTGAGTACGAAGGGTTCCGAGTGGACGGATGCGACATTATTTGAATGATATCAGTCGGGTTTGGAGGCTTTGTGCTATGTGGTTTTACGAGTTCGTGCCTAAATACGAGACAATCTCGAAGCACAATACCAGTAGTACTTGCCCTACTAGATCCACCAGAGCGGAATGAATAGGTAGTGCGTATATATCGGGGTCAAAACCTCTGGACCACAATAAATCGGTCAATGACCGAGCTAAAACTAGTGAGGTGAAGACCTGTCGCGAACTTCAACAAACATTAGAACAGGACGGACATGAAACTCACTGCACAACAAAAAAATAACACTGATAATATGGCAAATATTATAGAGAATTTTAACCATCCAGATACGCGTAGGATACAGAGAAATAAAATCACTATCGGGACCGTGATGAGAATGAACGTAACCATGACAAGTTTGGGGGAAGGTTCGCTTTTGTGCAGGTACGTGTTCGCAGACGCTGTGTGAAGAGCAGTTGAGAGTCGGGAGACAAATATAGACCCAACGCTGCCAGGGAGTCCTGTTGTCCTGCGTTATAAAAATATAGACAGTAAGATTCGCCCAACTCACCACTGATAACGATAGCGAGAAGAGGGAACCCTTCATAGCGGGAGACGAACATATCAAGCACAATGCCACTAGCGCAAGAAATCGTCATTGCGCCAAAAAGTGGAATCCAGCCCTGATAGAGTAAATCCTTGACACTTTTGTTACGCCTCACCAGGAGAACACATATCGTGGCGGAGAGAATAGTGAGTATGCAACAAACGAGAGGAATGGGAGTATTAACGACATTAATGAGGATAGAGGAAATGCCGCCAAGAAGGCTGAGTGTGAGTAGGTCCCCAAGGCCCGATGCTATCGGTGGCGCAATATTATCTGTTAATGTTTAGAATAAATGTTGAATACAAGTCCGGTATCGCTTGCCTGGGTCACGGCCATACCGTCGACAGACGATGACTAGGAAAGACATGAAGACACCGAGGATAATGCTCGACAAGCATGTGGACGTCATAGCTGAAGAGGCTACCATGGTGAATCTGGCATTGAATTAACCATCACGCACTAGATGCGAAAACCACACATACCTGACTAAACCCGATTTCTGGTTGTCACCTGGAGACAACGACGGTCTGGGTACCCTAGCAGTGAGCGATAAAGTGCTACTCTGTGGAAAAGGGTCTACAGGACCCGACTGTAGCTCTGAGACCAAAAGACCGAGAAGCATTGCGACACAAGCTGCAACAAATGCGACGACAGTAGCTTGCACTTGCAATAGCGCCAGATTACCACCCACAATCTTGCGTTGTGCGCTCCTGTCGTCTAGTTCGCCCATGTTAGCCGCAGTTCCCATTCTAGCAGAAAGATTCATTTCTAAGTTGCCTTTGAGGTTCAAGACAACAGGAACGATCATTATCAGCTCATCGATGGTGCGCATTGCCCGCCAACGCTACAAACACATCAAAACGAGACCTCAGATGTTACCACCGTACTCACTGACACACGGTCAAGGAGTTCCCCGGTGAATAGGAGGCTTATGGTAGTCATAAGAAGCGTGGGTGCACACTTTTTAAGCAATCAGAGGGATTTCTGCTCTGCAAGTTCTATCCACGTACTTCGACAACAATGCTGCCAACTTGTGACCAGACACTTCCAGAAGGTATCCGTTCGGGTCCCCTGGTTCTTCCACCTGAGCCCAATAGAGCAACACTACCATCACTTCTAAGCTCCACATCATCGTCAATGTCCTGCGAATCGTATGTGGCCGTCCTGTAGCCCGTCCAGGGTGTGACCAGAACTCCCTGCAGGGTGTCTAATCCGATGTCGTCGCTGACATGTTGCAGAGGCGATTCTATTTCATTTCTAGAGGGCTCTTGCATGGTTTGTTCTGAGCTCTAGCGAGTCCCAGTCCAACCAGAATGTGATCAACGAAACCAGGCGGTCGAGGGAAAGTTGAGTGTGTTAGATCTTCCTACGGAATGCAGCGTGGACATCGACCAAACTGGGTGATACACGGGTTACGGGGTTCACACCGAACGTCTAATTTGGGTGTCAACCTAGGAGAACGTCAGGACATGTATGCCAGGGGCGATGTGGGAAAATACCTTCCGTAAGCGACGACAAGACGTATAATAAGTATTGATGGTGTCAGCGATTAGATTTTAGTATGGTCTGGTTCTCACCTGTTTGATCATCCCTAGGTTAGACGCAAGACTATGGTTGCTGGTTATTGGTTTTGCCCTGTATTTTTGGTTGTCAAATCCTGACATGCTAAGTAGCCACCTATCTCGTCGTCAGTGCTGCCATGTCTTCCATACTGTGCCCTACACTGCACCTTCGCTGACGCGGTTTCTCCTCGTCAAGAATACCTCGGAGACCATCCCCCTGACAAATGAACTTGAAGTGCTGGGGGCTTGCTTAGACTGCTTCAACAGAAGTCACTAGGGCAGACTGAGAATACCGGAGAAGACTAGAAGACCATCAAGGAATCTATGAGACAAAGAAGAAAGCGACAGGAAATGCAAAGGTAGGAAAGAAGGTGAAGGGTACCTGGTACATCAGATAGCTAGAAGTGCTTATTTTCGCCATTGATAACACGGCTGGGATTGAGGAAACCGAAGTCTATGATGAGTAGCTACAACCACATGACGCATTTGAGCATAAGTAAAAGAGACTGGGATGACGCACGTAACCTCCGTCTAATTTCTCGTAGTTAGACATTGAGGAGAACGAATAAAGTTGTCCTTTCTTTCAAGGCCATCACCGCTGTCACGGTACGTCGAACGTCACTGCAATCAGTAATCAATATATACCCAAAGGTACAATAGACCAACACTCCAGCATATAGTCCTGAAACAAAATCTCATCAGGGATAGCTTGACCCGCTACCCAAGCGCGAAGGATCAATCTGTGAAGCATGAAGCGAAACGTTGATCAATATACGCCATCACAGAAATTTCACAAGCGTCCATCTGTGTGTTCTGCAAGTGCTAGTCGTAGACAATACGTACACTTTAACTATACGTACCCACAATCTCTGTCGCCACTTTATTAGACGGAACGATTGTTTCCCTTCGAAAGGTCTGGCTCGGGGAGACCATATCACCTCCGCAACAGTTGATCCGATCAAAAAAAATCACCCCGTGAGGAATTGTGTGGTGCTTGTCACAAATAATGGCGAGAGGCAAAAAGGGCTCACTCACATGCGACAATAATAGGGAGAAGTGAGAGCCTTATTGGGTTTCGAACTCCGCTGGGACAACCCGCCTGCCATTCCCATGCATTGGTGCCGTCGACTTTCTAGTTATATATATATGGACTCTAATTTCCTTCATCCCTTTCACTCTTTCATGCACATATACGAACCTCGCTCACGCCCGTTTGCGTACGGTCTTTGTGTTGCTTCAACGATTGAAGTAGTGCAAAGGGCGTGTTCACTGGCTTAAATCTACAGAGCCGCGGGAGTAATCCTGAGGATGCTTTTTGCCGTTGCACACTCTCGTCGGGTTTCTCTCCCATCTGGGCGGGAACCTGATAGGGGAACTATCACTCACCTTGATGTGTAGTAGGCCACCCGGCATATAGGTTTTTTTACCTTATCCCTTCCATTGCTCTTTCCCGCACCTTTACCACGTGGATACCTTCAAGCTGCTACCTCTTCTTTCTAATGCCGCTTTCCTCAACTTGGAGCGTCGCGCTGCAGCTCCTACAATCTGAGATCCAAGTTCCACTTGTTTGCGTCCCTCTCACTCCTACTACTGCCATGGGAATTGCAGCTCATCACCTCGGCTCTCTCTTGCATATGTTGGGGGCGCTATCACTGATCAGGGCTTCCACCTAAAAATGATTTGCTTCAATAAAGCAAACATTTCCTTTTATTCTCGCTACCACTACTTACTAAGACCGCTGCACGACAGCAAACACAAAGTATTTATCACAACTTTGTGTAATATTCGCAATAATGGGATTTACCAGTTGATACACAGAAGCGAGACGATCTCGAAGCACAATACAAGGATAATTGTCCCACCAGATCCATCAGGGCAGAGTGGATGGGTAGAGCGTATGTATCGGGGTCAAGGCCCTTGGACCACAAGAAATTGGTCAACAACCGAGCCACAACTAATGAGGTGAAGACCTGTAGTGAACTTCAGTAAACATCAGGGCAGAGCGGACATGAAACTCACTGCACAACAAAAGAATAACACTGATAATATTGCAAATATAATGGGTAATTTTAGCCACCCGAATGCGCGTAGAGTACAGAGGAACAAAATCTCTATGGGAATTGTGATGACAGTCAACGTGACCATAACAAGTTTGGGGAAGGGTCGCTTTTGTGCAGGGACGCGTTCGCAGATGCTGCATGAAGAGCAGTCGAAAGTCGGGAGACAAATATAGACCCAACGCTGCCAGGAAGCCCTGTTCTCCTGCGTTATAAAAATATAGACAGTAAGAGTTGCCACTCTCACCACTAATGACAATTGCAAGAAGAGGGAATCCTTTATAACGAGAGGCGAACATATCAAGCACAATACCAGTAGCGCAAGAAATTACCATTGCACCAAAGAGTGGAACCCAGCCCTGGTAGATCAGATCCTTGACACTGCTGTTACGCCTCACCAGGTATATGCATAACGTCGCGGAGAGAATAGTGAGTGCGACACAAATGAGAGGAATGGGAGTATTGACGACGTTGATCAGTATGGAGGAAATGACACCAAGAAGGCTGAGTGTGACCAAGTCTCCAAGGCACGATGCTATTGGGGGCGTAATATTATCTGAAAGTGGAAAAAATTTAGCGTACATGTTAAATACAAGCCCAGCATAACTTTCCTGGGTCACGCCCATACCGTCGACACATGATAACCAGGAAACACATGAAGGAGCCGAGGGCAATGCTTGACAGACACGCGGACATCATAGCTGAAGAAGCCACCATGGTGAACCTGACATGAGATTAACTACCACGCGCTCGATATGAAAACCGCACATACTCTATCAAACCAGACTTCGGTTTCCCACCTAGAGGCGGTGGCGGCCGAGGCACTCTAGCAGTCAGCAATAAGGTGCTGTTCTGTGGAAAAGGGTCTACAGGACCCGAATATAACCGCGGGACCAAAAGACCGAGAAGCATTGCGACACAAGCGGCGACAAATGCAACGACAGTAGCTTGCACTTGCAATAGTGCCAGATTACCACCCACGATCTTGCGTTGTGCGCTCCTGTCGTCTAGTTCGCCCATATTAGCCGCAGTTCCCATTCTAGCAGAAAGATTCATCTCCAAGTTGCCTTTGAGGTTCAAGACAACAGGAACGATCATTATCAGCTCATCGATGGTGCGCATTGCCCGCAACGCTACAAACACATCAAATCGGGACCTTAGACGTCACCACCATACTCACTGACACACGGTCAAGGAGTTCCCCGGTGAATAGGAGACTTATGGTAGTCATAAGAAGCGTGGGTGCACACTTTTTAAGCAATCAGAGGAATTATTGCCCTGCAAGTTCTATCCACGTACTTCGACAACAATACTGCCAACTTGTGACCAGACCTTTCCTGTGCCAGACAGTATCCGTTCGTTCCCCCTGGTTCTTCCACCTGAGCCCAATAGAGCAGCACTGCCATCGCTTATATGCTCTACGTCGTCGTCAAAGTCCCGCAAGTCGTATTCGGCCGTCCTGTAGCTTGCCCGAGGTGTGACCAGAATGTCTTGTAAGGTGTCTAATTCCATGTTGTCGCTGTCCTTGCCATCGACGCGTTGCAGAAATGACTCTGTTTCATTTCTGGGATCCTCTTGCATGGTTTCTGAGCTCTAGCGAGTCCCAGTCAATCCAGAAAAAGAACAAGGAAAACTTGTGTGGAGCAGCTGTGGTCACTTAGGGTTTTGCTGAAAGTGACGATTGTGGATCACGTGGGAAAAGAGATTATGTAAACAACGACAAAACGCTTGGTATTGAAGGTGTCAGCGTTTAAACCTTAGCAAGGTCTGGTTCTCACCTACTTGCTCGTCACTAATCTGGCACACAGAGTATCTTTTGCTCTGCATCGGTTACGCGCAAGACTGCAGTAACCGGTCACTGGCTTTGTCCTGTGGTTTTGGTTGCCAAATCTCGACGTGCCTAGTAGCTACCGAACTCGTCGGAAGCGCTGCTATGTCGTCCAAACTGCCTCACTATCCTTTACCTATTCAGACGCGGTCTCCCCTCTTCAAGAGTCCTTCGGAGACTGTCCCCCCTACAGATGAACTTGAAACGCTGCAGGCAGAGCTTAAATACCTTCGGCAGAAGTCATTGGAACGGGCCAAGAGGGCCGGAGAAGACTTGAAGACTATCGAGGAATCTATGAGGCGAATCAAGGAAGAGAGAAAGGCAAAG
>NW_024538984.1:0-15750 GCF_016647635.1 Suillus subaureus
AAAGGGTTAAAGATTGAAGCTGCCTTTATCGGAGAAATACCATACCAGCATATCTTGAGTCTCATTGTCAAGTAAAATTGAAGACATAAAGTTGAGCGCGGACGTGACAATTAAATTTGACACCGGCGCAGAATAATGACAAGGGACCTCCCGCAGGAGCCCATCAAGCGTATTCAGAACTGGGTGCTCCTGCGGCTGGCAATTCGTGAATCGCTCGTTGAAACGGTACACATACTCCAGATCTTCTGCCCTGATCATCATGTCATCGATGCAGGTAGCTACGACGGTGAAGAGGCAGATCCATATCTTAGTTGCGCGATCCGGGAGGTGGTCGTAAGCGTTGGACATTATGGCCACACCAACGGCCATGTATGGGAGGATGGCATCCATTGGATAGCCGCGGTTTATGGCCTCCTGACAGCATTCAGAGTACCACGCTTCGTCAAGTGCGATATTGTGATATTGCAAACCGCAACGCTGATAAAATTTGGCGATGGACTGGCGGATGTTTTCCAGAACCTATATTCGACATTAAAATCGGGATGTGGAAGCATATCAAAATACAAGCACGTACTTCGCCGTCGAAGATGGATATGGACAGGTTGTTCATGATTGTCATTGTGAAACTTGCAGAGAGAAGGTTGACGAGGGAATGGCTATAATGGGCTGCATGTACCCTGTACTTATACTCTAGGATGTTATCGATGAATGAGAGTCCTTGTATTCTGTGTAGGGCCGTCCCGGCACGCGGGACTACATCATACGACCGGGTTGTACGTTGATCAATACGTGCAGAGTCTCGTTAGACCGGGGACTCTGTGCCCGATGCCCCGATTGCCGACAGTATTAATGATCTCTTCGGAGGCAATAACCGGATCAGATGTTGCCCGGGCCGCCAATGAATCGAACTTAGTCCTAAATTTGGAAGCGGTAACGTTGGGGGCTTAGAACCTAGGTGAGTATGCAAATAATCGTGTCTCTATCTCCAATCTCACTTGGGGAGAGCGTAATTTTTAGGGATTACTGGGCCGTGGTGCTATCACTGAGATCAAAAGACTGTGCGCTCCGAGTCCGTCGACCAAGGGGAATGTAGCCGCCCAAAGAGTGGAAGTGGGACCAAGAACCCACGGCCGTCACGATACCATCTGACACCCAACGTTGTTTCCCTGTTTATGGTCCCAAGTTCTGGGCGTCAGTGAGTCAGATCTACACGAATACTACCCTTGAAACAGAAGGAGCGACTGCATTCTTTCATTTACATAAGGTTTGACTACTGGAGACTACTGCTCACCCCAGGTGCCAATGTGATATCCAGCATATACTTGGCACAGTCAAACAAGGCTAGAACACATACCAAACATCATTGCAATCTCTCACCCGAGACATCCGAACGCAAGAGATTCGTAAGATGTGTATAAACATTGATCATGCATCTAAGTAAAGCCAAGGAGGTCAGGCAAGTCCATGCACCTGGGGCTTCCATGAATGAAATTCGCATTAGTTGACAGATGACATGAACCGCTCGTCCGTCAAGCTAACCGCATCCTACCCCACACGAGTCACAGGACTGCTCAGGGTTATGAGTCTCCGCTCCCAACACGTTCCCCTCACTCGAATCAATAAATCCGAACTCTCCCACTGGATACACGTTGCCAAGACGTCGAAGAATTGGTCCACCACTTGATTGTAGAATGTCTGCACTATCTGAGAGAGATACCCCCCTCCATTGCGCATTGGGACGCGAAGCCTCATTCATACCCCACCTCATCACCGACTCCAAAGCTGTCCCTCATCTAGGTTAACACCACACCTCGCTTCAAGACCACATTTGGTGAGGTACTATTATCTAGAAATGAAAGAACTGACTCGCATCAGCATAGACGCCGCCATCGACATAACGACATAAACATATTAATATTTATACATCAAGATATCAAATATAACCCTCACATGACCACGCTACGATCTAACCCCAATATCTCGCCTACACGGAATCTCGACCACCACGAGGATACAAGCAGAGTGGAAGAACAGACACGTCAACTCACCAACAAATTCTTTCCAATACTAAGTGTTTCATTAGATTCCTGTAACACTCCGCGGAAGCGGACAAGAAACACGTCCTATCACTGTAAGTCAACGAACCACTCCCTCACAGATCCTTAAAATCACCTCATCTTCGATCGAGAAGCGCGTCTGAAACGGCCGGCGGGAGCAGCGGACTAGTGGGGATAAGCCTCACATCAGGGCATTCGAGGTCAGAAGGGTCCCATTGATTAGACAGTATAGGGTTTCATCCCCGATGGACATAAATTAGAATAAAAATTAAAACAAGTTCGCATTGAGAATTGCGAGTATGACGGACCACCCTACAATTGAGCGTACCACACGGTACACTCGGTGATCTGCTAGTTGTCACTCGTCAGTATTCGTTCGCGGGAAATATTTCAGCCTACGCGGCAAAGTCTGCTTGAAGTTAGCGCCCGACATGGGTAGAGGGTGCCCGGATGCCTTGGTAGAACCCGCGTGGGTCGGGTACGGTGGGTGCGGGTCGGCTGGGTACCAGCACCCGGGCATATAAACTTCGGCTTATACCTTTCACCTCTCATTCGTGTCGAGCGACTAAACAGCAGCACGTGCTGGACCGTATGTAGTGTCGGGATGTTCGGGGTCTTACCGGAGGTACTGTATCCATGATTTGCTGTTCAACTTTCAACCACAGCGAACTCGTGGAGAATGATTCTTACTGTTTGAAGCGAGGTTGAAGGCTTCCTTGTCAAGTTCATTATAAATTTAACGCAAACTCCGCATTGTCCCCAGTGTCAACGACGACGCTGTTTATAACGACAATTATTTTAATAGTGGCAGTCAGAGTTAACTTGTACTATGATTAAACTTTCGAATCGTGTGAAAATTGCTGGATCTGAGATCTGCGTTCAAGGTTAACATGTTAACACCGCAGCGTCGCCCAAATGAGATAAATTCCCATGTATGCGATAATACTACGAATGGCAGGAATCGACATTGCCAAACGTCGAAGGCGATAACCAGGATTCGTTCTTCCGCGAGAGTTGCATACGGTACAGTAGTGTCGGTACATGCCTCACCATCCTTTGACAGTTTGATTCACCTGGACGGTGACAACTGCACAGCTACCACCACTGGAACAGGCACAGACTGCAAGGGAACCCAAGGCCAAACCTATTGTGATTCTGATATTATCTCGTAGCACACTGCCAGTGCCCACAGTGGAAAAAGGCGTAAGTTGGCGCAGCTACTACGTCCTCCTCGCCACCAGCAGAGACATCCAATATGATCGACGGAGCCACCCCAGCAACGTTGTAGACTGGACATACCAGCTGTGCAGCTACTAGTAACAGATCCCCTTCTCCGTTGGACGTCCTGGCAACATATTCCGCCCCTCTCATGCATTGGACAAACAAGTTCGTCTGCTTCCAGCTCCCGCTAGGCTTTCTTTCCTTTCCAAACTAGGTGTTTAAAGACACATGCAATTCGATGTTGCACCCAATAAATGATTGCCATTGTACTATGATATGTAGCATTCAGATCATAGAGAAAAAATATTGTCGGCAGGCTTCGAACCTGCACTATCTGGGAGTAACAGATTTCAAATCTGTTAACATCTTGGCCATAAGTCTTACGGTTGACGTTCGAAGACCTCTCCATGAACTCATGCACGGGGTGCGATTTCAGAGAAAAATTCTTGTGAGCAGGTTTCGAACCTGCACCATCCAGGAGGAACGGATTTCGAATTTGTTGACCACTTGGTCATGAGTCTCATGGTTGACATTCGAAAACCTTTTCATGACTCATGCCCAAGATGCGATTGCAGAAAAAACCATTGTCGGCGGGTTTCGAACCTGCACGATCCAGGAAGAACAGATTTGAAATCTGTTAACCACTTGACTAAGACTACTGAAGGTAAATCGATGAGTTCAAGCTAAACATGCCAAGCGGGAAAGGCCTGTTAGTTGTGCAGGCGAGAACGATTGTAGCTAACCGTAGTGTCGTGAACCGCAAATCAGTCCCACATGTACCAGCTCGCACAGCCGTACAAAGTGTGCGAACACCGGGAAGAATATGATGTTGATGGTGGTCTTGAATGACAATGTGTAGCAGTAGTGTTCTGTCATCGCTAGATGATACAGATAGACCGTACGGGCCGTATCGATGATAGTTTGTATGCATAGTCTCGCACGTATGTGGGCCAGCCTACATGTGAAGCTGCGTGACCGTATGATGACCATGCTTGCGCGTGACATCCTGTAGACGGAATCAACTTATAGTAAACCCCTCAAAACTGGAGGGAGCAAGAAAAGCTCAAGGGACTAGCAATCTAATAGCGACTAGGAGATTACATAGAGACGGGGTGCTGCAAGTGCTAAACGTGATTACTAGCGCTCTACTTCGAGATGTGACATACAGAAAGGTGAGAAGTACCATAAGAAAGGTACCTATAAAGAAGACCACCTCCCCGACATGACCTCCTCCAACTTGTACCTTTTTGAGGTAGCATGAAATTTGACATACCCATCGAAAAACGCAACATAGGCGTCATATGCCTTAGGACGAGGTCTCAAGAATTCGAGGATATTGTGATGTGCTTGCACAGTTTTATCGATGAGCTCACGGAGAGCGTCCTGTTTGCTGAGAGCACGAGAGGCTGCTATGAGCGACAGGTAGTTTGCGGAGTCGCCTTCGATCTCCTCTTTGTAGTATGACAATATATCACTGAATCATGGCAGGTTAGAAAGGTTAACACAAAATCATCGATGTACTTACTTTGTGTGGTTCAGGACTATGGCTAGATCCGGCATACATTGAACGTATTCCCGAAGCGGGAGTGTGGAAGGGAAAATGCTGAATCCATACACATCCGGAAAGCCTGATAGCAGCCTAGAATACTCGGGGTATGAGGGAGTCTGCAGTGAGATCTGCTCACAAAGGGTTAAAGATCGAAGCTGCCTTTATTGGAGAAATACCATACTGGCATATCTTGAGTCTCATTGTCAAGTAAAATGGAAGATATGAAGTTGAGGGCGGACGTGACGATCAAATTTGACACCGGTGCAGAATGATGGCAAGCTACCTCCCGCAGGAGCCTATCAAGCGCATTTAAAACTGGATGTTCCTGCGGCTGGCAATTCGCGAACCGCTCGTTGAAATGGTACACATGCACTAGATATTCTGCCCTGATCATCGTGTCGTCGATGCAGACGCATACGGTGGTCATTAGGCAGATCCACAACTTAGTTGCACGGTCCGGGAGGTGGTCGTAAGCGTTGGACGCCATAGCTACGCCAATGGCCATGTATGGGAGGATGGCATCCATCGGATAACCGCGGTTCATAGCCTCCTGACAGCATTCGGAGTACCACATTTCATCGAGTGTGACGTTCTTATATTGCAAGTCACATCGCTGAAAAAATTCAGCGATGGACTGGCGGATGCTTGTTAGAACCTGTATTTGACATTAAAATCAGGACATGGAAGCGTATTAAAACACACAAGCACGTACTTCGCCATCAAGGGTGGGCGTACACAGGTTGTCACTCATTGTCATTGGGAAAGTTGCAGAGAAGATTGGCGAGAGATTGGTTGCAATGGGTTGCATGTACCCTGTACTTATACTCTGGGACGTACGTCGAGTTATTGACGAACGAGAGTTCTTGTATGCTATGCAGGGCCGTCCCGGCACGCGAAACGACCGGGGAATGGACATTGAACGTTGATTGAACGTTGATTGAACGTTGATCTCGTATAGATCGTTGCAATCATTTCGCGTCCGATTACCGATAGCGTTACAATTCCTTCGGAGGCAATAACCAGATCAGAGCTATCAGATAGGCTGGCAATGAATCGAGCAGACATGGTCCTTTTGGAGCGGTAACGTTGGGGGTTTGGAACCTAGATGAGTATGCACATAGTCGTGTCTCCATCTCCAATCTCACTTGGGAAGAGTGTAACTTTTTATGGATTGCTGGGCCACAGTGTTATCAGAGATCAAAAGACTGTACGTGCTCCGACTCCGTCAACCAAGGGGAATGTAACTGCCGAAATAGTGGGAGTGATATCAGGATGCTATAATTGCCGGTCCTTCGATATGCAGTGGGGAAAACTCAACAGTCGTGCCAACCGGGTTCGGCAAATAACCAGAGAAGCGCGCCGATAATTTGCTGATAACCCACTGAAAAATGGGCCCCAAAATGATACCATTCTTCGTCCAATAATAAGTTGGAATACTTGCCGAACGTTAATCCATTAACAGGTCTCTCTAAGGGATGGCCAAGTATTAATTGTATTATAGCTTTGGGAAGAGCACTTAATCGGTATCTTGAAGCTCTAAGAGTGGGATAAAGCTTCTTGACGATTTACAAAAATACATTCAGCGGCATTTCTCTCGGGACACTGACAAACAGGCTTTTGTAATAGAAGATACTCAATAAGCGCGGAGACTCACCTGATAAGCACGGCGCCTATCCTTGAAAAAGGAGCGATTGTGTTCTTTCAGTCAAAGTTTGACCACGGGAAACTAGTGCTAATCATGCCAACGTGATGACCAGCCAGTCAAGCGAGGTTAAACACGTACCAACCATCATCGGATTCTCTCGGTCGAGCCTTCCGAACGCAAGAGATTCCCAGGGTGTGTATTCACACACATGCATCTAAGTAAAGCTGAGGAGGGTCGAGCAAGTCCATGCATCCAGAGTCCCGTAGATGAAGTTCGCGTTGAGAATTGCCAGTATGAGGGACCACCCTACAAGCAGCACGTGCTGGACTGGAGTGTATGACTCCACATGAACGTTGCGGGATGTTCGTGGTCTTGTCGGAGGCACTGTGTCCCTGATTCGCTGTTCAACGTTCAACCATAACGAACTTGCGGAGGTTACTGTTTGAAGTAAGTTTGAAGGTTTCCTTGTCAAGTTGTATAGTTCATATAAACCGCAAGCTCGGCATTGTCCCCAGCGTCGAGGACACTGTGGTGCACACTGATTATAACGATGATCATCATCACTGAGATTAATGGTTCGAAACCATGGCTCGATGGACCCCTCGATGGGGCGACCTGCAGTGAACCTGACGCCGATTTAGCCGAGACACGTAATATGCTTAGGCCACATGGCCAAATACGTGTCATCATCATCATTAACAGACTAGAGCCAGTGACTCAAATATCTCATTTGCTATGCACTGCAAAATTCTATGGTCCCCGAAGCATGCATGAATGTCCTTGAGCGGTTTGTAATAGGCAAGGCTCTGATTAATGACATATCGGACTCTGATAGACCAAAATATGCCAACTCATGCCGGAAGTTCGAACTTCTGGCCGTGGAGGACTCTGGGAATGATATCGTTGGTAAGCAAACATTTGGCGTAGGAATTACGTATAAGACCAACTTTGTAAAGTAGACGTAGAAGAAGTCGAGGTAAAGCCCGGTTTGCACCAGTCCAGCTGTGACAGCTATGGGATCCACCACGTCCTCCGTAAAGTATCTGGAGGGTAAAATCGTTCGGTCATGATCAGAATCCATTGGACGCGTGCATACCTATATATCCAGTTGGGAAGGTACAGAGCACGATAAAGACCCAGAGCGGCCAGGTAGTGCGTTGTAATTGTCTCCGCCTCGCCAGTACGCTGCAACATGAACAACTGGGGGAAAATGGCGACAGATTCGAGATATATGGAGAATGTCCAGAGGATTTCACTTGGCTCGAACGCGTAGTTGAATATCAGCGAAAGAAAGAAGGATGGCCCAAGGAGGTATTCAATCTTGAACGTGTCAATGGAGGGGTCGTGCGTTGGACTGTCAAAACCAAGGTCGATATTCGTGCAAAAGGCGGACACTAGTGAGTACGCACCGGAAACGGTATTTCATGAGGTAGAGGATGTAACAACTGCTGCTAATGAAGAAAACCTTCATCACGAAATTGTAAACAGATACCCAGCGGAACAACAGGTCGATGTAGCGTGTCATGAACACAAGGGCGTAGAGAGCCTGTGTCTTGAAGGAAATACCTAATAGACATACAAGCGACACGCCTGAGCAAGGACAAATTAGTAAATCCAAAGCAAACCCACCCCTGCATGACCTGGTCTTCTGAATCTTCTGAATAAGGATGAATATGGAGGCCAAGTGGGCCAAATCCCCTACAACCACGACCCGTTAGCTTTCCAGACAACTTACACAACGCGAGCGCGAACCGAACAACCGAAAAATATTCATGTTTTGACGTGTCCACTCCTATATCCTCCAGCAACGTGCTGCAGTTCTCCAAATGATGGTCCTGAAATTTGAGCGTCGTGGAGATGGTGTAGGAGATCAACGTTTGCCGACGTGTTCAAACAGTTGCTTGCACGAGGTAAAATATTCGCACGCCAGAGTCTCTCCTTCAGTCCAGGGTGCCCCGCCAAGCACAAGCTTTATTTCATGCTGGACGACAGCTTTCAGGCTTATAACCTCGTATTATTGACGACAAGAGTTTCCCTGGCTTCGGGCGAGCATCCCGGCTTCACATAGATAGGCAAGTGATCATATTCCTCTCTTGTTTGCGACGATGTCCTAGTAAAAGGGTCGACCTTGACCGTAATGCGCCTTGTCCCTGGCTCTTGAGCCCAAAAAGTGTCTGTTTCCCATTGCCTTGCCCAAACTCGCTGCATCGCATTGTAAGGCCAGACCGACATTGTGTGGCTCTCATTGGCTGGCGGGACTGCAAGGCCCACAGCTCGCTAGCAAAGGCAGAGCTGTCACTTCGCAGTCATTTGTATGTTTTTGCAGTCCTAGATGATTGCAAAGTTGCAGACGAATTGTGGCGTTCTAGCCGAGCCCTGGCAGCAGAGATTTTGTCTGTCACGGGTGGTCTCTAGATGTGGATTTCTATTAAACGCAAAATCTACCCGTCTTTGCACGGGTACGCACATTATAAAGTACCCAAACTCAAGATATATGTTTGGGTGTGTGGTTATGTGCGAACAAACTGCAGGCACGAGTTCCAGCGGACATGTGGTGCGCGTATAGTCAAGGACATGAGATCATTCTGGCTGCTTGCAGCCCTGAGCTTCCTTTTTTTCCATTGATGTCCATCCTTGCAGTTTTGACTGACGAAACTACAGCATCTCTAGATCACCAATTCATGTCCGCGGCGCTTTTACGCATCGTTGGCTGGTCGTACCTCCCAGATTTTGCAACAAAACAAGCTCTCCGTGTAATTCATCAGGCATCTTCTAGTATTTTTCACCGGCCTCCGCCTGATCCGCGAACGCCTGCTTATGCACTACACTACCGACTTACTTTCGCAGCAGTTGTCCTTTGTTATCTTATCTATAACTTCTTGGATGCTTCTGGAAGCATCACAAACAACTTTTACGAGCTACTCGGCGTATATCCGAACTCCAGTGATGCTACCCTAAAGACGGCGTTTCGCGGGTTCGCAAGGAAATATCACCCAGATCGAGTAGGTCCGTCAGGAGAAGCATTGTTCATCGAGGTAAGAGATGCTTTCGAAGCCTTGAAAGACCCAGTGATCAGGTTTGCGTACGACAGGTGAGGGGTCTTGTGAGTGGTACGGCTTGGTCACCTCATATCTACATTTCAGATTCGGACCTGATGTCCTGAAGTGGAAAGAGTGTACAACAATGCGCGAGTATCTCCGACGCGGGCTACTGAGCTCATCATTGTACCACGTCATGACTGGTGCTGGTCTGATTCTTTTCTCAGTTATCGGAAAGCCCAGTCCAATAGCAGCAGTGAGTACTCTGGATACTTGCTCTGTTGCCCATTTTGACCAGCTTCCTTGTGCCTGTTTCAAGTGGCGTTATCTTCTTTTTCTTTCCCTTTTTGCATCAGAGCTTTATCTCCTCCTTGCCCCCTCGCCTTCCACGTTACCACCGAGCCCCTTTGTTGATGCAGCAACCTCGCACACCACGATCCTCCATATTGTATTTCCTAAACGGATTATACACCAACATGTTCTTCTCCTCCATCAGGTCTTCTTTTTCCTTTCAGTTGCATTGTCCCGAGTGGCACCAGTCCTGTTTCCCTCGCTGATGCGGGGAGATCCTATCACGGATCAGCAGATCGTACGCGCTATGGCCGAGAGACTTGGTGCGCTGGCAAAGACAACAGAACGAGAGTGTAAGTGGATCATTACCTTTCTTGGCATATCCATTAAGTTTTGGTATGCACCAATATTTCTTCTGACTCTAGTTTCGATTATGCTGGATACGGAATTGCTCGCAATCCATGAGACACCCATGGTCACATCTGAGTTGAGCACGCTACCTCGGTCGCGCGAGATGCTCAAAGTGATATCATGCATACTTTGACCATGGAGATGGAAGATGTTGTTGTGGAGAATAAGCTAAAGTCGGAAGTCGGGCCTGTGAAGACTGCATGGGACTTTGCTGTTGATAAAAAGATGAGGAAGAGAGTTCAAGGTCGGCAATTACAAGAAACAGCAGATAAACTGTCATCGCAACCACCAAAAACAGGTCAAGTGAAGATGTACAACCGCGCTCGATCTTTATCGTTTTAACGCTTTAAGTATTTTGAAACTGCAAAAAAATAATGTTTTGTTTGGGAGCCTCATGGCAATAACAACCAGAGATCTTATGTAGATCCGCAAGCATCTGAATGCAGGTAAAGGGTGACCCTACTAGTAGGCGACCTGGAAAATGAGGGTTCTGATGCCCCTACATACCATGAGGTCAGCACATGACTTGCCTGCAAGCAAAACATGCACAATGAAGGTGTTCTAGCTCGCCTGCGTGCAAAAGCATGCAGAGTGACTCTTGAGCTATGTAGTTGTTAGCCATGCCCAGTCCTCTCGTCAGTTGACTGCGTCGATCAATCTTGGTTATCAGGAAGATAAAGAAGTGTCTTGGAACGAGACTCCTTCAAGCATCATGATCGTTCATAACATCCAAGAGGATGGGTCAGATTTGCCTTGTCCGATGTCGCCCCCGACGTCACGGCATCGTTATCCATACGGTAGATTTGAAAAGAAAGGTTAAAGAAAAATGTGTCATTTTAGTGTTTAAACACGGACCTACGGGTTGGATTTACCTAAGGATCTACAAAGAGTGGCTCACACTGCTACTTATACAAAGGTCGCCGCATTCCATTCAAATTACATGAAATTTCTTTTGTCTCTTCCCCCTTCCGCTGAAACGACATGGAGGGAGATTATCAACACGCTGAGACATCAGCAGCAGGTGCTAAACGCCAACGACTGAGCCCAGACGCTAGAAAACTCCTAAAAGGTAAGTCGTCCTCCATCCATTCACACAAATCGACACGGTTCGCCCAGTTGTACCTTTGCCGAGACGCGGTGGCATGTTAGGTCCAATGCTCGAGGCGCGCTGACCCTTTTATACAGATTTTGCCGAACATGTTTCGATGTACCCGGATTCACACCAAAGACAACACTTGCTCGACCAGGTGCGACGCTTGCATGGGTGTGGACAGGCCGATGCCAAACATATAACCGCGTGGTTTCAACGCTACCGTGCCACCGTAAGGAAGAATCAATGCAAATGATGATATGACGAATATCCGTGCGTGTTTTTTCTCCCGAACATGCGTATATGTGCACCCTTGATTTACGCCATGATCTTGCCGAACAGTATTTACGAATTTCACGTCGGAGCAACTCGATATACTGAGGCCGTTGCTGCGAAACAATCCGTTCCCCAAGAAAGAAATGATCGACATCTGGTCCGTGTGCATCAAGGCAGAGCGCGAGCAAGTAAGCAAGTGGGTCTCATACCATCAAGCAAAGCCGCACCACTGCGAGGGACTTCGGAACAATCCACGAGCGTGTCACCCACTGCACCACTTCCTCATCTTCCCACACCTGCAAGATCACTATCACCTATTCATACTCGCGCGGCGTGTCATTGCCATCGATTGCAACAAAGGAGGACCTTCCCCGACAAGTCCTTTATGGCCAGCGCACACAGCACCCGTGTCCTACGCAAACTTGCCACAGCATGCGACGGTGAATACGGACGTGCTTGATGAACTGAATCCGCCATTCATGCGAAAGCCTTCTTCTGATGGACCCAGACCTGTGAGTATTACTTGCACCAGCCATAGCACATTCTGTAACTGAACGCGTTTTAGCCGCGTGATGTTCCTGCAAGGATACTATCTCCAGTAAAGCAACTGGCAAAAGACATAAATCATGGCATCACATCACATCGTCCAGGCTCATCGCGCAAGCCCTCTTCACATGCAGAGTTCAATGCCATGTTCAAACCGTACGAGAAGATGATGACGCAGTTTATTCATAATGTTGAGAGTGGAAAGTTGCAACATTTGGGTTGGGAGCCTAGTGAGTTTGTAATCACCGACTTAATCAAATCGTTGAAATAATATGCAACCAGGTTTGCACAAAGCAACATGAATGTATCACCTTTGATTGAACCCCTTGTATCGTTATTTCTGCAGTCATCGCATTCCTTGTGCAACCATTTCGCTGTCCTGTCATTATGTCGATGTGACATACTTAGTAGCATATGAATCCTGTTCGATAGATGTAGGTTCAGCACACCAGTATCGTATTGATAGTGAAATAATGAAGGACTGATGGTGATGCGGTTAGGTCTCGCTCAAGGCTGCTCTGATGACGTGTAGGAGTGTCATACTGAAAACGCGACCTTTGGGAGTTATATAACCAAAAATATATATCCTCTAATGCTCATTTTTCTCCTTGGTTGCGACAGTCCAAACATTCTGCACTGGACCAATACCTCTCTGGCTCGGCCTGGACGTGTGCTACGTGTGCGCTCTCTTCAAACAGCTCGCAAAGCACATCCATTCCGCGCTCCTTCGCAGTCTCGGCATGTCGTGTGACCTCTTGCCACAAGACCAATTTATCTTTACGCGAAAAAAGGTAGAGGCGAGGTGTGTGGAGGCCTATCCATGGCAGGATGCGAGAATTCCACATTTCGATTTGGAGGTTTTCTAGCATAATCATTTGCTTACCGAACAGCAAAGAGAGTCCGAAGCGGACAGAGTATATCGCGTGTACGATTGCGAGTATGATACGTCTGGCAATTGGATTCCGGATGACAGTTCTAACAGCGAGTTTGATTGATTTTAGGTCGCCCGCTGCTGGACACGAGTCAAGGATCATCGCGCTCGCAGATGTCCCTAGAACTGGTGTGGAACCGTATTTCCGCTGCAGCATATGTCCAAGAAGTGTCATTTGCAGAGAACCCCCTGGCATTGCCGTACAGGGTTTAGCTTTTTCCGGGATCAGCCGGGGAGAACCCACCATTAGAAAACACATGTGTAAGTATCCGCGCAGGCCGTTGGGCAGGAGAGGAAGATGGTAAGCAATGCAGTGCTTCTAAGACATCGATGACAGGCTTGAGCTTCCGTGACTTTCGCTTGTGAGGCCACAAGACAACAGTGAGCAATTACCGAGAAGTACTCACCCTAGCACGGCTTGTAGTCCAGAGCAAGTCGGGATTGCACTGAACGACGATCTGAGACGCTTTTGGGTATAGTTTAGCGTATGCACTAGTATAATTCCGCAATTGCCTAGGATATGCTCCCACTGTGGACAATACTCATTAAACATGGACTACAAGAACGCAAACTTGGGAATTTACGCCATCCGAATATCAAAACAACACTACAGAATGGTCATCAGCTATCTTGCCAAACAACGGACATTGACTCACTTTGGAGATTTAGTATCCTGACATTGTTCGTGGATATCCCGGAGATATATCCCAGTGCCAATCGTACGGAACCCTTCCAAAGAACGAACTCTCGACAGACTTCGTACTGGTAGCAAAACGAAAAGCAAAAAACGCAGGTGTTTGAGTGGGTCTGTTAGGCACCAACAACCGATTATTTACCAATTGCGAACCGAGGGGCAGTCATCCTGGGACCGGGAGATGGCGTTCGAAACCCAACAGAACTCGACCTGCCAGGAAAAATAACTATATCCAGAGCACAGCGATTCCGAAACATGCAGTGCGTGTCGGGACCGAGGCACGACTCAGAATAACCTCGATTCTGAAAGAAAAAACACCATTGGTTTAGTACGGATACAACTTGTAGGATATATGGAGACACACCGCGAGTATACCAGTAACTTGGCGTCACGGTGTAGTACCCACAAGTACGGTACCAGTAGGGCGTCGGGTGCAGAAATTTGGTACCGTCCAAGTCAGCGTGGGGTAAGTACTGCACGTGGTAGGTACCTTGTCCTACTACAAGGTGGCGTCGTACGAACTACCACTGATTACAACGTCTTACTCTCGTTTCTGCCTAGTCTCAGTCATTTCGATGACTTGTGTATTAATTAGTGTTACTTCGAGCTGTCATATCTTGGTGCTAAAATTGATTGCGGGTCCTCCTGGTATCGAGCTAGAAGACCCCGCTTGCCCTAAACTCATTCTTTGAGTGCCTATACAGAGTGCAAGTTGATTCATACAGCGAGATGTGACAGGCTCCAAATTCCTCAGTATTCACAAGACTCGAATTAAATAGTTCCTTGCATGGCCGACCCCGCTGACTATTCAAGGACTTCCGGTTAGGATGTTGGTGCGAGTGTAGAGGTTGACTATGGTCTTCTACACACACGTTAGAGATAAGCATGCAGACCGCGCGACCCAGGGGAGCTTGTCGTCACACTTGTGTGTGACGGATGCGAGGCTGAGCTTCCCAGGTTTAATGTCGCTGACCTTTTGCATTCGACCATCTGGTGTACATCGTGATACTGTTTGCATGTTTCCAAAATGGTAGTACTTGTTGACACACTGAACATCGGTCGTACTGGGGCGTTCGTGATGGTGTCAACATTGGTTTCATGAGGTAGAGAGTCCCGCAGTTAGTTGTTACAGATGACAACTTTGGTACATGTAGTCGTACCAGATTATCATCAAGCCCTAACCTGATCATTGAACGCAGTGTAGTCAATGTCGCAAGTTGTAGATCAAGATAAACTTTTACGTTGAGAACAGGGTCGACAGGGCGTGTGCACGACAGTGACCGTCGTTCAGGAGATCGTTGAACAAAGAGTTGTTGTATTGTGATTTTTGTTTGCGACTTGTTTGGTAAGAACAATGCAATGTGTCTCGAGAGCGCTCGCTGACATGACAAGTTTGTAAGAATTTGATTGACCACGGAGTTCCCATCATTTTTTCTTTCAGTCCCTCTGTGCCATAGTCCGCCCCCGGTCTCCTCTGTCTATATTCCATTACTCTGGCGCATGATCAAGCGAATGGCCGATAAGATTGGGCAATTTGGCCAGTCTCAGAAGCAGTCTAGTCAACCAGGACTTGCGAACTTGCCTTACACTTCAATGTCTCATTCGATATCTGCCGCTGCAGACTATCATCGCGGCTCGATATCAACACAGCGAACGTCTTCCAGCGAATGGACCCAACAAGAAAATAATCTCGAAGTCGAGACGTTTCCACTACCGCGCGTGTCGAGGCCCAAAAGCATCTTACCGGCTCACCGACTTCATAATACAACGGACCCTTGGGACGGGCTCCTTTGGTAGAGTACATTTAGGTATGTCCTTTGGACTTATTCATTACGCCATCATCTCATTTAGCTTCTCAGTCAGGAGCAAACACAATCTCCGTTTTTACGCCATCAAAGTGTTGAACAAAGAGAAGATTGTTCGGACGAAACAAGTCGAGCATACCAACAACGAGAAGATGATGCTTGAAGCAGTTCAACATCCCTTCATCGTCAATCTTTG
>NW_024538985.1:0-15694 GCF_016647635.1 Suillus subaureus
GAGCTGAATGACGACAAGGAGAAGGAGAAGCCGATCATATGTAAACGCCCATGGAATCATTTGCAAGAAGGGGATCTGTAGGGAGTACGCGAAGCAGGTTCGCGATGCGGAGAGGGCACAGAAGGATACAAGTTCGAATAACAAGAAGGCTAAGGGCAGAGGCAGAGGCAAGGGGTATGGCAGAGGCGGCGGAGAAGGAGGGGAGGCACCGATCGTGGAGGAGATCGTGGAGGAGCTCCTAACAATGCTTTCCGAGGTCGCGGCGCACCCGTGAAGTCGACCTGGCGAAGCGCTCCTAGGGCCATCGTATCCGCCGCCGCTATTGAGCGCCGGGAAAGCAACGAAGCGGAATCTGTCGCAGCTGAAACTCCGAATGCATGGGGCAACACGTCAAATGCCTCGTGGAATGTGGGCGAAGATGTGGCTGAGGAGGAGGCGGAGCCTACGGGCAATGACGCGCCTGAGCCGTCTGATGACGGTTGGGGCAAGTCTGTAGCTAGCTTTGATCCTTGGCAGGCTGAGCCCCCGCCCCAGTCCCAGCAAAGGCCGAAACTTCAGACCCAACAGAGATCCAGTCCCAGCAGAAGCCTCAGTCTCAGCGCAATCCAGTCTCAGTGGAAGCCTCAATCTCAGGCGCAATCCCAGTCCCAGTGGAAGCCTCAATCTCAGGCGCAACCCCAGTCTCAGTGGAGGTCCCAGCAGAAGCCCCAGCCTCAGCAGAAGTTCCAACCCCAGCAGAAAACCCAGCCGAACACCAACGCCAGTAACACCTGGACCAATCGGAGGGCTCCCACTTCCTGGGCAGATCAGGTGGACGCACATAGCGCTGCTGGATACCCTGAGGATGATGGGTATTCTACCGTTGGTAGCAAGCGTGGTGGGCGGGCCCAGGCGAAGGCCCCCAAGAGTTCTACCAGTGGGTGGGCACTGTCGACGAGCAACCCTGGTGAGCGTGTTGAGCGAATAGAATTGCAGGGTCGTGCCGCCTCTGTATCTTCTTTGTATTTTTACCCGAACCTCCATTCCTGTCATTCATTGGGCGATATGTACCATACCCTGATCGATTTTCATACCTATGTACTGCAGAATCACTTTTCGTCTTACCGACTATATCCAATCAACGCCTGCGATCATTGTCACATAATTGTATTGAATACATACTTTGTGATTGTTTTGTGAAATGCGTGTTGTTGTACTTTCGCAACCTTGCTTTATGGTGACGCCGGCGCTTATTCAATAACGAGTCTTGCAGCATGACATTCTTGCTAGAGAAGTTCAGGCAGTTGCAAAGGTTCAAAAACCATTTCAAGCAGTTCTCAATCTCCTAAGACTGAGAATTCTGCTAGAAAACGACGAACATCCTCATAAAAACGGTACTTACACTCAAGTTGCCACGGCAGGAATGTGAACAAAACTGTGGCCACATGACTGTTAGGATAGATTGATCAAAACTGACTACATAAAATACCATATCACCAATGGTCCAATCGCAGTGGTTCGGAACTCTGACGTATATTTGTAATCTGTTGGAACGCCCGAAAAATGAAAATGTACCGTCAATTATCGCGAAATGTTCAACTCGTTAGCAAAAAAATATGGCTATATGAATGATTTAAAAAATAAGAAATAAATTTCACACCAAGAATTATATGATGCATTTGAGATGCTTATAGCGACGCTTAAAACAGTGAAGAGTCTCAAGCTTGTTCAGGACTTGCCGCAGTTGTTTATGCGTGTGGATGATTCGCAGAATTATCGAGATAGTATGACCTTGCAAGCAAGGCGAAGTCCGAACCAAACAATGTATCAATGTATCACGTGATGTAAGTCTGAGCAAAGAGATTTGGTCGTTGTAAGCACCAGGCTTACAAAGTGAAAACTACTGGCGATATCTAGCGTGATTGAGGCTTGTAAGCATACTTCCACATAGTTTCCATCAACATCGCCCCAATGTTGACGACGTATGTGACCATCCAGACCGCAGTGACGATGCGGCAGATCATACTTTTAGAGGAAAAGCCAGTTATCAACATCGCTGGGGGTGAAATTCATGAGGGACAAGAGGGGGGCTTAAATGATGAAACAACTCACCAAATATGAAACAATGCAGGGACCAGGCAACGAAGGACATGGGGGCGACTATTGACAGCAGGTAGGACAGCACGAAGTAGCTGCCCGACTTAAGTTGCTGATCATATTTAGGTCAGTCGGCGCAATCGGCACGGCGAGAATGACCCCTACCTCCTGAGTCCAGTGCCGATCGGCATGTACCCAACGTATCATGCTCGAGCCAGATGTCAACAGCGCGATCATAGCGAGCATGAGCGATATAAATAGCAGACAGTGAGGAGCGGGTGATGTATAGTCAAAGTATGGCACAGGAGAGCCGGTAGTGACGAAAACACCACTTATAGCGAGGAGGACGCCTGCCTTTTTGAAAGTATGTCAGCGCCGGATTCAGCTCGCGCGGAGTGGGACAGCTTACTGTGGTGATAGTGCTGGCTAGGATAGAGCATAACCTAGTTCTAACGGTTTCGAATGCTTGCTCTGATTGAAGGGACTTCCAATGATCTTCGATATCTGGGCGTCCAAGCGCCAAAAACAGAGTACCCTCGTCGGGAGGGACGTGCGACGAAGGGCCTCGGGGAGGGGTTGTTCTTCAGCGAGTGCTCTCGAGTCAGCAGTCACATGTAA
Organism: Suillus subaureus; assembly: GCF_016647635.1. Taxonomy (NCBI): domain Eukaryota; kingdom Fungi; phylum Basidiomycota; class Agaricomycetes; order Boletales; family Suillaceae; genus Suillus; species Suillus subaureus. Next base: position 2,695 of record NW_024538985.1, read on the forward strand.
CTTGAAAGGCAAGCGTAGTTCAGCGATACAGCAAGGATTCCCAAGTTTTGAAAGCGTACCTCAGTGGAATCGAGTGAAGCCATGGAGTCAAATGGGAGAGTGAAGATGGATTAATGCTCATACTGAGAACAGGGATATAATATCGTCTTTAACGCACCAGGGGGATTATCCTTACATCAGCGTGCAAAAAGCTTCACCGAGCACCGTGTTGTTAATTTTAGGGAAACCGGGAAAGCCGTTCGCACGCTGATCGCGCGAACCTTTGTTGAGCGCTAGCCTCAGACACACCTTGAACTTGACATCGTAAGAATTGAGCACGCCTATAGTAGTATCAAAGCCGTTCGCATGCTGATCGCACGAACCTTTGTTGAGCGCTAGCCTCGATCGTGTTGTTAGATACTACTATAGGCGTGCTCAATTCTTACGATGTCAAGTTCAAGGTGTGTCTGAGGCTAGCGCTCAACAAAGGTTCGCGCGATCAGCGTGCGAACGGCTTTCCCGGTTTCCCTAAAATTAACAACACGGTGCTCGGTGAAGCTTTTTGCACGCTGATGTAAGGATAATCCCCCTGGTGCGTTAAAGACGATATTATATCCCTGTTCTCAGTATGAGCATTAATCCATCTTCACTCTCCCATTTGACTCCATGGCTTCACTCGATTCCACTGAGGTACGCTTTCAAAACTTGGGAATCCTTGCTGTATCGCTGAACTACGCTTGCCTTTCAAGTTACATGTGACTGCTGACTCGAGAGCACTCGCTGAAGAACAACCCCTCCCCGAGGCCCTTCGTCGCACGTCCCTCCCGACGAGGGTACTCTGTTTTTTGGCGCTTGGACGCCCAGATATCGAAGATCATTGGAAGTCCCTTCAATCAGAGCAAGCATTCGAAACCGTTAGAACTAGGTTATGCTCTATCCTAGCCAGCACTATCACCACAGTAAGCTGTCCCACTCCGCGCGAGCTGAATCCGGCGCTGACATACTTTCAAAAAGGCAGGCGTCCTCCTCGCTATAAGTGGTGTTTTCGTCACTACCGGCTCTCCTGTGCCATACTTTGACTATACATCACCCGCTCCTCACTGTCTGCTATTTATATCGCTCATGCTCGCTATGATCGCGCTGTTGACATCTGGCTCGAGCATGATACGTTGGGTACATGCCGATCGGCACTGGACTCAGGAGGTAGGGGTCATTCTCGCCGTGCCGATTGCGCCGACTGACCTAAATATGATCAGCAACTTAAGTCGGGCAGCTACTTCGTGCTGTCCTACCTGCTGTCAATAGTCGCCCCCATGTCCTTCGTTGCCTGGTCCCTGCATTGTTTCATATTTGGTGAGTTGTTTCATCATTTAAGCCCCCTCTTGTCCCTCATGAATTTCACCCCCAGCGATGTTGATAACTGGCTTTTCCTCTAAAAGTATGATCTGCCGCATCGTCACTGCGGTCTGGATGGTCACATACGTCGTCAACATTGGGGCGATGTTGATGGAAACTATGTGGAAGTATGCTTACAAGCCTCAATCACGCTAGATATCGCCAGTAGTTTTCACTTTGTAAGCCTGGTGCTTACAACGACCAAATCTCTTTGCTCAGACTTACATCACGTGATACATTGATACATTGTTTGGTTCGGACTTCGCCTTGCTTGCAAGGTCATACTATCTCGATAATTCTGCGAATCATCCACACGCATAAACAACTGCGGCAAGTCCTGAACAAGCTTGAGACTCTTCACTGTTTTAAGCGTCGCTATAAGCATCTCAAATGCATCATATAATTCTTGGTGTGAAATTTATTTCTTATTTCTTAAATCATTCATATAGCCATATTTTTTTGCTAACGAGTTGAACATTTCGCGATAATTGACGGTACATTTTCATTTTTCGGGCGTTCCAACAGATTACAAATATACGTCAGAGTTCCGAACCACTGCGATTGGACCATTGGTGATATGGTATTTTATGTAGTCAGTTTTGATCAATCTATCCTAACAGTCATGTGGCCACAGTTTTGTTCACATTCCTGCCGTGGCAACTTGAGTGTAAGTACCGTTTTTATGAGGATGTTCGTCGTTTTCTAGCAGAATTCTCAGTCTTAGGAGATTGAGAACTGCTTGAAATGGTTTTTGAACCTTTGCAACTGCCTGAACTTCTCTAGCAAGAATGTCATGCTGCAAGACTCGTTATTGAATAAGCGCCGGCGTCACCATAAAGCAAGGTTGCGAAAGTACAACAACACGCATTTCACAAAACAATCACAAAGTATGTATTCAATACAATTATGTGACAATGATCGCAGGCGTTGATTGGATATAGTCGGTAAGACGAAACGTGATTCTGCAGTACATAGGTATGAAAATCGATCAGGGTATGGTACATATCGCCCAATGAATGACAGGAATGGAGGTTCGGGTAAAAATACAAAGAAAGATACAGAGGCGGCACGACCCTGCAATTCTATTCGCTCAACACGCTCACCAGGGTTGCTCGTCGACAGTGCCCCACCCACTGGTAGAACTCTTGGGGGCCTTCGCCTGGGCCCGCCCACCACGCTTGCTACCAACGGTAGAATACCCATCATCCTCAGGGTATCCAGCAGCGCTATGTGCGTCCACCTGATCTGCCCAGGAAGTGGGAGCCCTCCGATTGGTCCAGGTGTTACTGGCGTTGGTGTTCGGCTGGGTTTTCTGCTGGGGTTGGAACTTCTGCTGAGGCTGGGGCTTCTGCTGGGACCTCCACTGAGACTGGGGTTGCGCCTGAGATTGAGGCTTCCACTGGGACTGGGATTGCGCCTGAGATTGAGGCTTCCACTGAGACTGGGATTGCGCCTGAGACTGAGGCTTCTGCTGGGACTTGGATCTCTGTTGGTCTGAAGTTTCGGCCTTTGCTGGGACTGGGGCGGGGGCTCAGCCTGCCAAGGATCAAAGCTGGCTACAGACTTGCCCCAACCGTCATCAGACGGCTCAGGCGCGTCATTGCCCGTAGGCTCCGCCTCCTCCTCAGCCACATCTTCGCCCACACTCCACGAGGCATTTGACGTATTGCCCCATGCATTCGGAGTTTCAGCTGCGACAGATTCCGCTTCGTTGCTTTCCCGGCGCTCAATAGCGGCGGCGGATACGATGGCCCTAGGAGCGCTTCGCCAGGTCGACTTCACGGGTGCGCCGCGACCTCGGAAAGCATTGTTAGGAGCTCCTCCACGATCTCCTCCACGATCGGTGCCTCCCCCTCCTTCTCCGCCGCCTCTGCCATACCCCTTGCCTCTGCCTCTGCCCTTAGCCTTCTTGTTATTCGAACTTGTATCCTTCGATGCCCTCTCCGCATCGCGAACCTGCTTCGCGTACTCCCTGCAGATCCCCTTCTTGCAAATGATTCCATGGGCGTTGCATATGATCGGCTTCTCCTTCTCCTTGTCGTCATTCAGCTCTCTCCACTGCGCCTCAGCGTCCGCAGGAGTATCGTCCCAGGTAGCCCCATCGGCAATGGGATGATCCGACCAAACATGGGTACTCATGGGCTCATCCCATTTCCCGGGTGCAATCGAGTCCAGCTCAGCGAGATTGGGATCTATATCATCATGGACCGACAGCCCGTCTAGCGCTTGTTCCATGCTTTCCGAAATTTGGACTTGAACCTTGTATGGGTCGTCCTCAGGAGTGAGTACGATATCGGTGCTGGCATTAGAGGACCCTCCGTTAGAGCTCCAGCTAGCGACACTTGTGTTGTCGCGATCGAGGCTAGGCGCCGTCTCGATGCGAGGAGCGCCCCATGCGTTTGGTACTGCCGGAATTCCGGGAGGATGAGCAGGGTAGGACGTTCCAGCATCCCAAGCTTTTGGACCACTCAGACCGGGAGGGACGGTGGGAGATTGATTCGATAATGTTCTAGGTAAAGGAGAGGGGCCTCCGCTGGGGGGAGTGTTCATTCCAGAACCAGTGGGGGAGTCTGACCACCCGTTTGATCCAAGTCCTGAGGGCGTAGAAAGGCCGACCCCTTATCGTGAAACAAAGGAAGCGCTTAGCGTTGATGGTACTTCAGAAGGAAAAAGTGGACGACATACAAACATCAGATGCTTTCACTGCGATGGGTCCGCCGCCAACTGCGGGCTGCTTCTTGAGCCCAGGGATGGCCGGAGAGGAAGTAGCGATAGCAGCCTTCCATGCATTCCCAACTGGTGCTGTAAGTTTGGGGGCGCCTTTGCCCCACGCCCCTGCCCTCGCGATGGGAGCAGGTAGCTGTCTGTCGGTGGTCCATTGTTGGGAACCGACGACTGTAGCAAGGATATTGATAAATTAGACCAGAAATAGGGCAGGAGGCAAAAGAATCCCACGCTTACTTGGTGCAGGGGCAATCAGGGTCTCAGGGGGAGGGGGTTTTACAGCGCCCGGAAGGGGCCTGCACATGGGATGATTAGTCTGATCCTCAATCGGCACTTCACAAAAATGGGTTTCAGGATAAGGGAAAGTGATAAGACTGGAAGAATGAGACGGTACGTCAGGTTATGCAACTTACGCAGTTATGAGTTATGAAGAATGAGGACTTACTGATTGTTCGGCGACCACGTTGTAAACCAAGCGTCTTCGACATATATACGCTTCCAGCCTACAAGAGAAATCCGATATGGTATTAGCCACCTGATCATGATCCGTTCATAGAAGGTAATCAAGACTCAAAACCGATCAAGCTTATCGTCTAGGCGGCTGAATTTAAATGGATTAAACTGGACTCACCATTCTTCTGCACTTGTCTTCCAGTGCTATAAGTGCAATAAAAAACCTTCGTGACTTGATCCTGCTCTTGTTTGGATGGCTTCTTCAAGAACTCCCTCCAGCGATGCTCGCCGAGTAAGCGATCAAGCTGGGGGCACTCGCGAGCTATTTCGATGATAACCATGTCGCGTGCCTGATTGATGCGCCACAATGGGGAAGGTTAACCATATATACTGCACAGAGGACCCATACCACTACTTACACTGGGCTTATGGAAAAACGCGTAGAAGTATTTAGCGTCGATGCAGCACGCCACCCAACGCGCAAAATCTTGTCTATCCTTGGGCAACTCCATGTTGCAATGCCCGTCGAGGACGTACGGGTGAACGACAGTGAGATATCGAGGTTCATCGTCTCCAGGAGGAGGAGTAGGAATACGCTTTGGCATGGTGGAAAGATAGAGAAATGGTACGAAGGAAAATGGAGGAGATCGAGTTATTTAAACAAAAAAGGATGGGCATGCGGCTGACGTGCTGAATCTGCGTGGTAGTGGCGACTCTTAAGGATCCCCCTGAAGGAGTTCACCTGAATGCTTCCGTGTTGCTATGCCGTTTCACCAGTCCTGTATAAAGACAGATAAAAAGTTGGGGTTGTGGCACCCGACCCTGACGATAATAACAAAGATCGCGTTCCTATGTTCACATTAATTGTCAGATCTAGTTGATCCCTGCATATAATGAATATTCGAACCAAGGAAAGATTCTTGAAAGCTTCAGCTCAACAAAACTTCTTCAAGGTCGGCCGGCGTGAAGATATACAAAGAGTGCTTTATGAGATTGTAGACAGGAGTGGGTCCTTGAAGGTCCTTGAATATTCGATTGCTCATATCGACACATACCGTGAGAAAAAAGCACCGCTTTCGAATGACGTCATCATCGAATCCTCGAGGACGGTTGTTGCAATCGATGAGCTCGAATCCTGACCAGTGGACCACGTAGAGCACCACTTTTATCGTCTACGTCAAAGCTCTCAATCTCGCTTAGAGCAGGCGAGCGCAACTTGACCAGATTAATTGATGTTGTCGCGAAAGTCGAGATCGATCCAGACATTAATTGTATACGTACAAATACCCTAATTTAAGGCTAGTGCGGGTGACCGCAGCGGGTCTCGTGATGAAGCAGAGACGAATTTTGGGTTCAAAGATGACGGCAATAAGGTGGCTGTGACTAAACGTCACGTTTTAATTGCAAACGCCACCGAGCGGTTTTGAACATACACAGGTGACAGCGGCCAATAAGCCGCCACTGGCAGTGATATTGTTTCCCTCTTGCATTTGAGATGAAACAGGTGAAACCCACTGTTCTCAGTCTATCGAACCGAAACTCACCAACCTGAATGGCCTATTACCAGGAACCCGGGCAATCTTGCCAAGCCGAAGGTGTGTTTTACTATTTCGCGTTCTGCTCCTGCAGGATTTTAGGTCAAGTGCGTTTCAATTAATACATAATAAAGCTTGTGCACTTCAAACATGCCTTTCTGCACATACCTACTCTCCGGAGAGATGCGATGCACATCTTAAACAGCTCTATCAATGTTGCTCCAAGCTGTATCAGGACCGCGCAGAGAATAATGGCACAGAACATGTCAAAGGTTCCAACCAAGAAAGTATATCGACAGCGTGTCCAATGCCGGGGGTAGTTGAGCGTTGGCTCAAGAACCACCCATGATGATCGGCGATAACGTTCCTGCAAATTGAATACGCGCCCAGACATCCACTTCACACCAATAGGGCTCAAGTTGCCCATCGTTCGGATGTGCCTGTCCGCAGATGCAAGTGCTTTTGGACGGTCGATCCTTGGTTATGTTAGAAGCGTGTGAGGTCGACATATCAGGTGCTTCCTACTAGATGTTGGCTATGGTGGTTTTTATTGCACAGCTATACTGTTATTAGGCGCTCAAAGGCACGCATTACACTAAATCTACCACCATGGACTGAGGCTGTGCCACAGCTCGTCTCTTGCAGTTAGCGCCCACGAAGCCCGTCATATAAGCGTGTACCGGTGTAATTTCACCGTCTGCGGGTTTAGCGTTTAATAAAGGCTCTGCCTGCTGGTATCCATCGCATTGACTGAATTGCCTTTGCTAACAAAACACTCAGTCCAGACTCCATTATGACATCTTCCACCGATTCAGATGCAAACTCCACATTATCCACTGAAACTATTGCAGGAATCGTCATTGGAGTTGTAGGAGGCACAGCAGTGGTAGCAACTGTATGCTTTTATTTGCGGCGTTGGAGGAGAAGTGGAGGAAAGTTCACGAAACTTCGTAAGGGAGGGAGAGCAGTAGATCCTGAGGAAGAATTTGTGTCGGGGGGATCAAACTTTAGTGTCCATGGACGGTACGGTCACGGGCAACAACCATCTGTATCTCTTGAGCCTCTCCTTCTACCTTCCTCTCCGCAGACATTGCAAGATATCCCGGCAGTCTCACCCCCGCAAATATCACTAGACTGGTCCTACCTCCCTCCCGTCCTACCCAACACAACAACAGACTACAGCCATCTCAGCCTCTATGACACTGACGACCCATTCGCCCGCATCCAGAGGGCAATACTCCCCACATCCGCTCCACATCACACGCCGGTGTCTTCGCGCAGGGTGTCGCATGAAGTACCGCTTGAACAGTACTCCAGACACACAGCCAATAATCTTGGGCCAAATGCCCCGCTTTTCATCAATCGTAGTCTGACCCGTCACTTGGGTCCGGACTTTTTCTCAGGTCGGGCAAGCACTTCCCCGTTTTCGTCGGCAGATCCTCCCCAATTCATATCTTCTCGAACTGGAAGTGATGCTGTTCATTTGCTCGGAGACGCACCTCCACCTCCACCCAAGCCGCGGATATCAGTTCTCAGTCCACTGGTTGAGCATGCCGCACCGAAAGACTCGCAAGAGGTATCTCAACCCCAGACCGCAGGCGGTGAAGCTGACGCTAACAGCCCCGAATCCATCTATTCACAAGAATCCGCACCACACTCCTCCCATCCTCCAGAACCCCAACTACCATCCCAATCATCAAGGAGGGGCAGATCATCCCAAAGATATTCAAGAACACTGAAAATATCAGAACTAAGCCCCGTCAGGGAAGGCTCAACATCAAAAAGTGACCCTCCCTCCCACAACACCTCAACAAGCTCAGAAATACAAAAAAAGCCATCCCGCACCTTCTCAGAACTCGAAAGATCATCTTCCCTCTCAGTCACACACTCTCACAACGCATCCCCAAGAGCCCCCGAATACGCTTCGTTACCCCTCCTTTCCTCCAATAACGCATTCGGGAAAAGCGGTTCCAGCGCATCGACATTATCTCCCTCGAGCAGCCGAGCAACGAGGTATCCTTCATTGACACCTTCTAGTTTGACACCGTCTTCGTCTGGCTCAAATCCTCATTCTGATTCAGCCACTGAGTGGCATCGTCCACCAGCGGGCCTTAATGCGCTTAAAGATATCGAGATATTAGATCTCCCAAATCCACATGCCCCAACTCTGGAGGTCCCTCGAGTGTCCGCGCTACTTTCCTGCCAATCGAAAACCAGGCAAGAAGCCCGAGAAAGCGCCACTCAGAGCTCGGCTGTGTGCACATTCGCCGTGTTCCATCCCAGAAATTGAGCGAAGACCGGTTGTACAAGGTGGTATTGCGAATATCGATGTAACACTATGATTATAACTGTACTGATGGTGGGTGGACGGATGGATGAATATATTATTATATTATGAAGGACCTCTAGTAAACTATTCATACATGTGTGCTTGCATGGATACAGTTGATGATTGCATGGATACACTTAGCGATTGGACAGATAACAACGGACTTTATGCGGGGTCGGTAGACTTGTAACAAATGTGTGGTATTCCAAAACGTCATCGAGAACACTCATACAGTTTCTATTACACGACAGTGAGTACAGCAAACAGATAATGCGCACTACTAACCTTCCTTTGCGTGTTATTGAAAAAATCCCTTATTTTTCCAGTCCTTCACCCACGCCCGCGCATGGCTTGGTCCAAGCCACTCAGACTCCCGTGTAGAGAGAAAACGCATCGTACCGCTCAGTGAACAAGCCCTGTCCGTCGCAAACTGCTGGCCGTTACCCGCCTCCGCATCACCAGAAAGAGTTTCAGCATTCTGGGACTGCAAGAACCCTCGGAGGAAAGGAAGGATTTTGAGCGCCGGCTACATAAGACGGCAAAATCAGTCCATAACCTTCATTCACCAATAAAGGTTCGACTTACGACCTCTTTAAAATCACGTTCTTTTGCGCCGTGGGCACGTCGTTCCAGTTTTTGCATCCACCCTGAATAGGGCTCCAGTGGCAGCGGATGTTTTGTTTGGCCAGAAGCTACAAGTGCATCTCTCACGCTCTCAAAGATGGTCCGCCATGAAACAGGCCTTGGATGGGTGACGTTGACAAGTGGGACATGCGTCTCAGACAAGGCAACGTCAAGAGCTGCTGCTGCAACGCGGTCCGCGGGTGTCCATGACACGACCTAAATTCAAGGTTTGTAAACCAAACTAGCGTCGCGCGAAAAAAGATTCACCCCTGGAAGGTCAAGAAGCGAACCGAGCGCCAAGCTTGACTTGACAAGGATGGGAACCCAATCAGTCGTCGCCCAAGCCCCAGTAGGCCCACCAGCTATCTGTCCTACTCGGAGAGATGTAGCCTGCAGATTAGATCGGGCGATGATCTAGGAAGTGCTGAGTCACTGGTTTTTACTCAGATAAGGTGAACCTACTTGTTCGGCAACGTGCTTCGATTCTCCGTACCCAGAACCTATTGCCATAGAAGGATCACTGAGAAGTTCCTCTGGGACGGGACCCTGACTTGGATCCCAACCCAATGCGGATGCGATAGACGAAACGAATATGAACCGCAAAGAAGCGGCATGCGGAGAAGCGAGCGCGAGATCGAGAAGCATCCGCGTGCTCCGGATATGAGGTTCAAACGAGGATAGGGCCAAATTGAAGTCGACGCGCCAGGCATTGTGGATGATCATGGTCACGGAATATTTGAGCTTGAGGAGTCATGTCAGCGACAAGCTGAGGAAGGGAAAGAGAACAAACCCGTTCGTAAGTAGGAGCTGTCAAACCCAATCTGTCCTGAGAGATGTCACCTTCAAGATAAAAAATCTTTCTTGATGAGGTTAGGAGTCGTGTATTTAACCCTCTTTCCTCGAATGCTTTGAGCTGACGCATACTGCTGTATGTTCCTGAAGCTGCTGAAAAGCGATTGAGAACATAGACTGTCGAGACCTCCGGTCGTCCGAGAAGATTGGCAAGTATATAGGATCCCAGTGTCCCCGTCGATCCAGTAAGGAGCACAACACGCCCGCCATCAAGCCTGGCTCGCTTTGCAGGTCTCTCCATCGAGTCAGGGTCAAGCTTCAGAAATCCGGCTGAGTATTTTTCGATCATAGCCCCGACTGCATGGACGTGCGAGTCTTGTACAGACTCCGAAGTCCCATCCGCGCATGCAACAAGGGCAGCAACCTTCCGTGCCAGTAAATGAATAGTGGGGTTCTCAAAGATGATGTTTTGGGTGATGAGGCAGGAAATGCTCTGAATTCCTAGTTCAGATGATCTCCTTAGGGCGCAGATGAGCCGATTCCTAAGGTACGTAGCACTCAAGCTGGGGAGCAATTCAGTGACAACGTCCACCAATTAAACAAAGCTCACACCTGTCAAAGCCCTGCGCGAATAAATCTACAGATGGTTTTATATCCGTCCTAACATTCGTGGCTTGTGATAATAGCCAGGAGGTTAACTCGTTCTCCGTCCATTGCAATGGTATGGTGCTGTCGCCAACTTCATGGCTAAGTCCGACGACGTCATAACTGATTATACAAGACGCTTCAGCAAGTGCCAGGCCAATTAATGATATGCGAACACCAACAGTGCATTAATGTCTCGCTCGTATACTTGGAGCGCTGCCTTTCTTTCGATAGTGCCCTTCATAGTCCGGGATACAGGCTTGTCGCGACGAGCGACAAGAATCATTTCCTTGAAGATACGACTGTAAGTCGGCACAGATGCATTGGCGTCTTCTACATATGGCCTAAAAATCTGTCAATTCAAGATCTTGACTCACAAAGAGAAATACGCCCACCATACTCGGTTTCGAAACTGGGCAACTTGTTCCTCATTATCCACATCAATGAAATGATCCACGGTAGGTTCGATCAAAACTCCAACTTGGTTTCGCTCACGTCCGAACATAACGGCACCATTTACGTACGGACAACAACTGATGATTGTCTCCATCTGCGATGGGACAGCCTTTTCCCCAGAGGATAGAACGATGACATCGTCCGCTCGACTAACGCTAAGGTTGTTTTAGGTCTGCAATGAAGTCAGCAAAAAAAGCGTACATTTTCCATAATTGCTTCTGGGTTGGGTGTCTGACAAAAAGGTCGTTAGTGGCATAGCCCTGCACATCGGGAAGGTTTTCAATGCTTGGCTGGAGTTTGTCTGATCGCTGTAAAGACGCTGATCTAACGCATAGTTTTGAATGTACCTCGATACATACCAATACTTGGCATTCATATAAATCAAGATCATGAGGAGCCCAGCGAATATTGACCGTATCGGAGAACTCGACCCACTGCCAATATGGGTTGCCATTGACAACTGAGTCCCGAGGAGGAAGAATGGAGACTGGACCACACTCTGTCGCACCGTAAAGCTGTGCAATCGGTATTCCAGCGGCGGTAAGAAAGTCTCCTTTCTTCTCTGAGAGAGGGCCACCTCCATATACCTGAGAAGTCACGTGGTCAAATGCGTGGGACTCATGATCAAAGGAACACTAAGGTATAACGTACAACGTATCCGACCTTTCGCAGCGTCTTTAGTGCTTCTTCCGAATCGGCCCACTGTTCGAGGTGATATGGAACGCAAAGAACAATATTGGTCCCGGTCTGGCTGATGCATTGAATTATATTGTCTGATGTCGGAATGGTAGGAAGAGTCCGCCGATCTCCCACGGACGTAGGGGCGTATAATGTTGCTGTAACACCGATAAGCATTGCATACAGCTGTGCGGCCACACCAAAGATGTGAAACGGGGGAAGGGCCATTACGCCAAGACGGACTGATGGATAGTTCCGGTATTGCCATAACAGAGCTGCACCACATTAGTTTTCTATCAAAGACGAAAACGAAAACAGCCGCACGGGCGTTCATCCAGCTAAGTTGGCCCCTGTGATTTTGAGCGATAGGTTTAGGGAAGCCGGTACTTCCGGATGAATGCATGTATAAGATTGTTTCGGTTATGCGTGCTATTGTTGAGCGCTTAGGGTATGGCACAAAGGGGTGGACAATAGATTCGTTGCCCAAATGAGGGTAAACTTCTGAAATGGGTGGTATCTCGATAATTGTCAGACTGGTGCCACTATTGCCCATAAGGCGCTGGACATCATCAAGGAGAGCGGCGTGGTTCGGAGTGATGGACGCTACGCGACGGCAACGTGTCCGGAGAAGTAAATCCACTATGACCTGCGGTGGGTTGCGAGGAGACATAGGAAACGGCTGCGCAAGACAAGATGAAACAGTGGTAAAGTAAAAAGCAGCATGGGTACTCACCACGATCCCTGCAATCATCAGGCCGGCTATTAAAGTTGTATACAGGAGGGTGTCTGTGTGAACAACTATTGCGATTACCTCGCCTTCAATTCCAGTGCGACTGGGTCGGAGTGCATGGGCTATTCGATGAGTAGCTCTGGCGAACTCGCGGTAGGAAATGGAAGTCAATGCGCCTGTTTGTGTGTCTGGAAAGATGTAAATTGGTAGAGATGCATTCCTACGCATGTGAAAGTCAATGATATCTGGAAAGAGGAGTGAGCCATCGAGAGGAGGACACTCTGGCTTGGCAGATATAGTGGCCATGACTCTGCCACAGACAGGAGGATGTTAGGGGGGTATTCGAAGTATATATAACTCGGGAGACTTATAAAAAAATAAGTTGGCCAGGGTATCTGATCGAATGATGGAATAGAGTGTGACTCTATCACAGTTCGACCATTTGCATGGTGTAGGCACGTAATGACCCACAACGTGTTAAGAGCAACTTGAATGTCTTCAAAATCCCGACTCGGACCGCACAATCAAGTCACCAATAGGACTAGCTGCACCACGACAAGAAAGCGTGCAGCCTGAACTGTTTATAGAAAGAAGTAACTCGTCCGTTTCGGATATGAAAATAAATAAATAAATACACTCCGCGTACTCACCATCGTGTCA